>NC_079476.1:15795770-16098800 GCF_026230105.1 Diorhabda sublineata
TTCTACATAAAAGTGTTTAAAGAATTTCAGTGGAATTTTACTTCTATTTTTATCTTGGAAAAATAAAAATGGAATATTTTTCGATTAATAATACTATGAAGGAAATATTCATTCTTCTCCAGTGTGATCTGGGCGATGTGGTCTAGACTGGACTCTTAAGTTTATAATAGTTACATTGGGTTCGAGAATGAAAATAAACTCTTAGATTCATAAAAGTTACATTGTGTTCGAGAATGCAAATAAATGTAGATATGTTTTTTGTTGACACGATTTGCAATCCTACTAACTGCGCCAATTAAATATGTAATTACTTAAAACTACTTTTCAAAAATATTATTACCATCAGTTATTGAAAAAACTGAGACTTCATAGTTCGAAAGCTAAATAATATCTCTTTTAACAAGAAGGTAAGAAAAACGTGAAGCATGCTACTGGTATCAAGATTCCTTTCAATTTCCCATAACTTTATCTTCAATGACTGTTTCAACAAAAACCAACATTTTGATTCTTTATTCTCCACAAGTTATTTTTGTTCTGATTACCTTAGATATGTTTCTATCTGTTAAAAAAAATTGGGTTCATGTGTGACCCCACGAAAGTACTTATGTTTATATATATATGTATATTGTCAAAATCATATTTTGTATGAAAACTACATTAACATATTTATGAATGACATTTTTGAATTGAAGTTTTATTTCTGACTCTTTTCAATTTTTTTATTTATTTTAGACGTACGTGCACTCACGAACATGCAGATACAAGTGCCGGAAGCAGTTAAAAGAGGAGATTCGGTAACGCTAGTATGCGACTACGACTTGGAATCTGCCGCTTTGTATAGTATCAAATGGTATAGGGACGACGAGGAATTTTACAGATTTGTACCTAAGGAGTCACCGCCTTCCCAGGCATTTTCCGTTTCCCATGTTAATGTTGACGTGAGTAGTGTTAAATATTACGGTTTATACGTAGGAAGCTTTGAAATGTCAGAGCTTTTGTATGTTAATACGTGTATAACAAGTATTTGTATAGAATAGTTGGAATGCAAGCTGGAGAATAATTTATGTGTTTAGAAGGATAGAGTAAAAAGTCATATTTCATTTAGAAAGTGTAATAAGTCCTAAACTTTGACAAAACATGAGGATAACTTTATTTTAACTATTATTTTATTCACTTTCTTGATTTGATATTTTCATTATTCAATAGTTTTCAGCTTATGTTGTCATGAAGGAGTTAAAATACTAGGAAAATTGATATGACAATAATCACAAGACAATAAGCATATAAACGTATTCACAATATGCTGACTAATCAGTTATAGATGGAATACATAATCAAAAATGACAATTTAATCCCTGACACATTCAAGTTATAGATCAGTGTAAATATTACCATACGCAAGTGACATCAATATAATGTAGAGATTCTTAATCTTGAAGTCTATACACCTCTTCAGGTATAATGCATGCTGGAGTTGAGTCATTACGAGGGATCTTTCAGCAGTTTCCATTTTTTTCTATCTTTTTATGATATTTTTAAAGCATTCTGTTGTATCTAGAGCTATTGTGGCACTCCTGATTCTAATCAAGCCATCATTAATTCTGGCAATGTCATATTTTCATTACTCGATTTGGTTTCAACAAGTACCAGCCGTTTTGTCGTCTTTTCCCATCAATTTGCTTTAATTAATTGGCAACGAGGATAAATGAAAGTCTAGTGAACATATATTGATCAACCACAATGAATGAGAAGCATTGGGAAGGAATTCACCGTGTTATTGAACACCTATTCAGAAGCTGTGCTAACCGTGCCATGCAAAGAAAGAATCTCCCCTGAATTGTCGTCCATCTCTGGGACGTTTCTGGCGCTAATTGAGAACGAGTACAGTTGGCCGCTTAAAGGTAATTACTTTCTATTTTGAATTGATTCAAAATCCAAATGGCTGGTGGTGAGGGTAGTGAGGGATGCCTTGAGCTCTTCTTGTTTTGATGATATCTTGTTTCAGAATCTCTTCTTTACGATTTCCTGCCTGAATTGTTCCTTCCGCTCTTCGGACAATGCAAAATTTTTTGATAAAGAGTGTACTGCAAAATTAAATTCTTGATCAGACTTTAGCCCAGTTTCTGGTAAAAACGCTTTTGAAAGCGTGTCTGCCACATATCGAAATTTTCCAGGTTTGTAATTCACAATTATTTTATAATTTATTAAGCGGTGTCTCATCAGTTGTAGGCGGGAAGAAATAGATGCTAGATCTTTTTTCATGATCGCTTCCAAGGGTTCATGATCAGTGTTGATTTTCACATCAAATCTATAAATATAATAATGAAACTTTTGAGTAGCAAAAACGATCGCCAGCATCTATTTCTCTATCTGCGCATACTTTTGCTCACAGGGGGTTAAGCTCCTGGATGCAAAAGCTATTGGGTGACCATCTTGAGATAGATAAGCACCTAGAACGTCCTTGGAAGCGTCAGTGTCTATTTCTATAGGTTTTGTTGAATCAAAAAATGGCAAAATAGGGGCATTGGTTAATGTATCTTTAAGTATAGCTAAAGATTCATCATGCGATTTAGTCTATTGCCAATCAATATAATTCCTGGTCAAATTTATAGGTGAAGCTGTTATTTTCGACATGTTGGGCAAGAACTTTCCTAAATACTTAGCCATGCCTAATATTCTCAATAGTTCAGTTTTATCTTTGGGTTTTGGCATCTCTAGAATCGGTTTCACATAATTTCTGTACAGTCTTACACCTTCCTTTGAGTAAGTTTGACCCATAAACTTAACACTACTAGATTTAAATTGAATGTTGTCTCTGTTAAATTTTATATTATATTTTTGTGATACTTTCAAAACTAACCGTAAATTATTATCATGTTCCTTTTTATTACTGCCGGTTATAATCATACACCTACAATGTCACCAAATATTTTATAGTTTTGTTTTTGAGACTTTGCAAATACCAAAAGGTAGACGACAAAATGCATACCTTTCAAAGGGTGTTCCAAATACACAATATTCTTGACTTTGTTCATCAATTCGAATTTGAAAGTACCCATCATATCTTAAACTGTGAAATATTCTTTATTATTAAGTTTAACAGCTATTTTCTCGGCTGAAGGAATCAAAAATCTTTCTCGTTTTACTGCTAAATTCAAATATTTTGGGTCAAGACACAAGCGTAAATCCTTATTTTTCTTTTCAACTATAACCAGAGGATTCAACCATTCAGTCGGCTTATGAATTTTCCTTATAATACCTTGTTTTTCAAGACCATCAAGCTTAAGTTTTAAACGATCATGCAGTGCAATTGGAATCCGTCTAATGGTTGAACTACCGGAACTGTGCCCTCTTTTAAAGTAATGTCATGTTCTTTAGGAAAAGAACCAAGACCCTCAAAAACTACTGGGTATCTTTTAACAACATGATCGAGGTATATAAATTGACCAGAATCTTCAACAATTGAGCCTACTCTTTTTACTAAGTTTAAATCAACGCAATCAGTACAACTCAGTAGTGGCAATTCGTTATTATCAGAATCTGCAAAGAATATTCTAACATTGTCATCAATTTGACATTTTAAAGTGATTTCTCATAATGGAGTGAATACATAATCACGACTGCCATACGGAGCTAGTTTAACGTTAGGTTTTTGCATTTTATCAAGAAGCCCTAGTTTTTTAACAATATTTAAAGTCAAAATGCTTATTTCGCATCCTATATCTAGCTTAAATGTTACCTTATGACTTTCTACAATAATTTTCTTCAACCATGACAATGGTTTCTTTACACTACTAACAGAACCAACTTTTCTTATAGACTAAACATATAACTCATTTGAACTGCTCTCACAATCACTTTTTTTGATTCACTATTACTGAAACTTCTAGTTTCTACTTTATGCATTTTTCTTCTGCCCGATCTTCTATAGCTCTACTTTTTCTCCCATTTCTTCTCAGGCTGATTACTATTATATTCTTTTTTACACACATTCGCAAAATGATTGTGTCCCTGACATTTTGCACATGTTTTATTCCAAGCAGGACATGAATTTTTCTTCTGATGTACGTAGCTACAGAATTCACATTTCCCCTCTTTTTTTCTTTCAAAAAATGCTTAGATTTTACAGAACTAACACTAGCTTCATTATGCAAAGCCATTTACTGTTTTTGACTAATTTATCTTGTTCTGCAGATGTCTATTGCTTGTGTCAACTTTAGATCAGATTTTCTTAACAATTTTTCTCTAGTGCTTTGGTTGCAGATGCCCAACACTATCCTATCTCTTATGAATTCTTCTAATAAATTACCATAACCAGTTGTTTTTCCTGCAGTTCTTAATTCTGTCAGAAAACGATCGAAACTTTGTCCCTCTTGTTGCGTTATACTGTTAAATAAGAACTTTTCATATATAACATTTCTCTTTGGTTCACAGTGATCTTTAAATTTTTTCAAAACATTATCAAGAGTTTTCTGGCTCTCCGGCAACGGATCAAAAGAGTTAAATAAATCAAGACCATCATCACCAACTAAGTTCAATAGAATTGCATCATTTTTTTCATCATTTTCATTGCTAAAACTTGTAGCAGTCAGCAAATTCGTTCAATGGATGAAGGATCTGAAGGTTTAAGTATGATTTAATTGCTGTTAGCTTCTACTTATATCGCAGCAAAGTCCTGCTTACCAGTATCTAAGTACGAATGTACGAAATTTACTCAAACTTTAATATCAAGTTTTTACACCTGACACCATGTATGATACCAGGATCCGAGCTATTTTGTTAAAATAAAACCAATCTGAGAATGTAGCACCACGTGTATTTGTTAAAACATGTTAACCAAGCTCCGTATTAGAATCGTCTTTTTTAAAGTACAAAACACTGGCCTCAACCCCCCATACCTATTGAGCCAATTAATTGTAACTTTTGATTGACTAATCTTCTCTTGGTACGAAGGTATCTACGAAAGCATCCATGATCTTGCCATATTACTTCACAATCTACTCATAATCTTGTTCGTAACAATGGAAAAATAAAAATAAAAAACGAAAAGTTTTGTGATTTAGGTTTTGTTCTAAAATCTGAACTTTACAACTTAAAATATTAATGTTAATAATTGGAAACAATAAAATTGAATTTATACCGTATTTGTTTTAGATATTTTTCATTCACTTTATCAACTTCACCTGCTTTATCTCCGGATTCGGAACTATTCAGTTCGATACAGATTTCTTATAGCCAAATTCGACTACCTCACAATATCATTAATAAGATGGAGACCTAAACGTGTAATTCAACGCAAATAATAATTTATCCTTTATGGAAAAACACATTTTTTCACGAACGTCATCTATTTTTTCTGGGATAAGGGCGAGTCAAGCAGTAATTAATAAAAGTTGAATAACAGCCAAGTTGTGACGACAACAATGTATCAAATCTGATACTTTCTCTATTAATGAATAGCCTGAACAGAAACTTCGTTATGCGTTCAGAATTTGAATTAGGGAGGATTAATATTCACAAATTAATATCTAGCAGCGTGTTTTTGTGATGTGAATAAATTGCAGAGATGTGACATATCAATATAAAAGTTTTCTTTGATATTTTATTTCTTAGATAATTTTTAGATTTGGGACAGTTTACCCGCATCCGGTCTGTGGGATCAAATGTCGGTTTCGACCTCCCACCCGGGTACCTTCCTAGCTCGACCCGTTCGACGTTAGTTCAGTGGGATGGCTATATCTGTATAGTCGTTTGGCATATAGAGGCGATTTCGGTCTGCGAGACCGAAACGGGTATCGGAGTTGGATTTTTTCGGGTATTCGCTTGTAAAGAAATAGAAAAACCCGCTTTCATTGTGAAAAATGTAAAAAATTCATGTGCCTGTTACCATCGTATGTGAAACATGTTTCGAGAAGTTTTCGGAATGAAAATGTAAAATTAGTTGCTGTGTTTTTTAGATCATATATTTTACACATTGTGATTCAGTTTACATTTATTTAGAATAAGTTTTCAGTTTATTCTTTACCTCTTCTATCTGTATCTGTGTTTTATTTAATAAAGAACAAACATATTTTAGTATAATATTATTTTGTTTCAATACCTCTATATAAAATAAATAGAAAAAGCTATTATATTATTCGTTAAAACAAAACGGTCTATGAGACCGAAACGGGTAACTGTTCCCAGATTTTCAAGCGGGTACCGGAGGGTTAACTATCATTGATTCAAGCTTCAATTAGATGTTGAAGATTAACGCTAAATTGCAAGTTCGGACATACATGCATTCATCCTTTTTTTTGTTGTAAACTGACATAATTGATGATAAAATAAAATGTTGTTCTATTGTCCTAATCATCACCAATAGATCACATTAATCCTACAATAGACCACAAATATCTCCAAATGAATTAATATAATTTACACTTGGGACTTTTGAAAGCTATTAAATGGTACAAAGAAGTCGAATCCTGCAAATATTCCATCAAGATAATCTCTGATACTGATACTGCAATAGTCTTGTTAAAACCATGTACTCAATATTCATAATCAAATCTCATCATTCATTTGTGAGGTTTTTCTCGCCCTAGTTGTGTCAGGGAAAGCTATTCCTGGAAAATTATACCCAGAAAAGATCTGTTGAATCCATCAGTGCCGGCTCAATGGACACCTGAAAATGCTGAGTTCATAAGACAGTGTAATGTGCAGATTCTAGTACGTAGAAAACGAACTCTCTATCTGTATTATCTCGAAGTGTGAGATACTACTGAACTCCAGATGATTATATGTGGGAGTGTGCAGAATAGAAAACGAAAATGTCCTGCAACTAAAGCCATACTATAGCCTGAATTTCCTAAAAATAGTTGTGATCACTAATTAACCCCAGGCCCACAGAAAGAAAACTGAAAAATATTTTGGGTGACAGTGTATACAACTTTATAAATACAAGGTTTTTTAATAAAAATAAGCATATAAGCTCCACACATCCAATGTGGATTTTCTAGGAACTATAAATGTTCTAATAAATCTCATTTTTTCATTAATCATGCCTATTGAATAATTAATAATTCGAGGCTCCTGCTAGAGTGTTTTAAATGCAGCTATCTTAGCCTGAGGTGTCAGCAAAGATATTTTTACTATGACTCATATAGAAGTGAAAAGAAATGAGAGAATACTTGCAAAGGAAGGAGCACTAACTTTTATTTATCATACCAAAAAAAATGTGGGAATGTGTTCCAATGAGTTTCATGAAATGGATATATCAAAAGCTCCCTGGAATTGTCTTATTGGGATTATTTATTCAAAAGAATTTTTGTGGATCTTTCATATAAAAACTATCTGGTTAGTCAAGGTAAACTTCAACATTAGTAGAAGTTTAGAGATATTGTCTAAATTTTCTGAATTTATAAGAGGTAAACATAATTCCAGTAAGCAATTGGTAACGCCAAAAATTCTGTGTTAAAACAAAATAGAGTTGACACAACACTTCTAAAGAATCAAAGGAAATATATGATACTTACTAACTCGATTGATAAAATATTTTGATGTAATGAAATATGAAGGTCCAGTGCAATATAGGATACTTTTGACAAAAAACGTGGTTAAAACTTCCTCATTGTCAACAAAAATTCTAGAATTGCTTGGGACTCTGGAATTGAACCGCGAATTGTAGATAAAGAAAAAACCTCGTGAAGGAAGTACAAAAAACCTCTAGTTTATAATCATTTCCACTTTAAAGCCAACACCTTTACGAATTCGTACCGTTTGCTTGAAATTGATTTTTTTTTCAATTCCACTCGCTCTGCTGCGGTAGTCTCCTCATAACTATATATTTTATTTTCTATCCATTAATCTGTCCATTACTAATAACTGTCTACGCTGATTTCTTTACGCTTCTTGACCTTCGTCAGTTTGTTTACTTATACTAAATCTACTTACCTATGGTGTCTTTTCATCAATTTCTTAATATATCACTTTTTCTGACTGTATTTTTTAGCTTGAATCAATCAGTAGGTAGCATATAGTTAGTTCTATCGGAATAGATGGCGTCAATGAGTTGTGGCAACACTGTATTTGTGAACATTAACGTTTTTTATTGCTGAGCTAGCTATAGCAATGTGAGAATAGACATTTGATGGTGAACGTTTAAAAAAAGTGATCTTGTGCAAAAATGGAGCTCACCCGTATAATGAAGAATCATGCTAGATGATTTTTCATGATTTTAGAAAGGCATAGAATGCATAGAAACCCTTTGTGCAGCATTCGGAGAGGAATCATTACCAGAGAAGAAAGTTTTTGATTTGCACAATTTCGTCAGAGTGGTATGTTCGTCGGTGATGAATGCCGAGAGGGTCAGTGTAAACCAGTTGTCATTCGCAAAAACATCGATGCTTTGAGTTACACAGCAGTTCGTTATATGACTTACAGATAGATAGAGGCGTCTTTCAGAATATCACATACTCCAATTCAATCGATTTTGTATGATTAATAACAAAAAACCCATCTCGAACAACTTTATATTTGAAGGAAACAAAAATCGGATTGATGACTTCTCCTTGCTTCGCATTGTTAAGCGAACGATGTGCCTCCAGCGATTTTTATCACCTATGAAGACTTTCAAAAACCATGTTTCTGTGATATCAGCTTTAGAGCGAAAAAAATATTTTCAGACTTCGTTTAAGCGTAAATAAAGATGTAAAGAACTTAACACTTAACACTCGGATGAATTCGAATGTACTCAAAATATTACTTATATTTTTTTAAAAATAGTTTTTTTGGAACATAAGTATAAGACAGTGGAAAGTACTTTTGATTGTATTGTTAGCAAAAAATCGACTGTTTGCCATTTAAGCCATGTGACTGAATATTTAAAATTTGAGTGTAAAGGACACACGACTATTACTATGGCAGACATGTAGTAGGGACAAATGTTGAACAAATGATGAAGAGAAGAGTTTTTATTAACTTGAATATAAAATAATTATATCAATAAAAAGGTACATTTTCAGGTAATTTCAGTTTAGAAAAGGTGAAAGAGGCTTGAGCACTAGAGACCAACTCATTTAATTCTTCTGCCCGTTTACATAGATGTCAATGTTGCAAGTATAACCTTTTGTCGTGCGCAGCTCGTGGAAATTGATCCCATACTTTCTTCTACTATAAGCTCAGTCTCCCTTTATGTAGTAATAGTGATGCATCTAGTGAGAAGGCTTCCTTGGTACGAAGATGTAATGATATCTAGTTAGTCTAGACCAGTTCCATGCATAAACAAAATATTGCGTGACCATAGCAACGAACAATAACTTATTATAAGTGAAAGATTGACGTCTAAAAAGTGAACCAGAGTTACGCAATAAATTAAAAGAAAAAAGATGACCACCGAAATTGTGAAAATCGAAAAATTGGAATATCGAGTCATCATCAAATACCTGTTTTAAAAGGGTTAAAAGGTAAGCAGATTTACGAAGATACCCTTGGTGATCAATATCCTTCGTATGTTGGACTACAAACTTCAAAAGAGGTCAATTTTCCATTGAAGATGATGACCGATCGGGAAGGTCAGATTCTGTGTCAGTCTCCGAAAATATCGATGCAATTCATGACATGATTTTATCAGACCATCGAATTGGGCTAAAACGGATATCTGAAGCACTGAATATTTCATACGAACGCGTTCATCATATAGTTCACGTCAATTTCGAGATGAGAAAAATTGCTGCAAAATGGATCACCAAATGTTTGAATGTTGACCAATGGTAGAAGCATCACGTTCGATCTTTGCTCGATTTGAAAATGATGTAGACTTCTTAAACCGAATGGTTTCTATGGATGAGACTTGGGTACATTTCTAAGATCCAGAAACAAAGCGAGAAACAATGGAATAGCGACACTCTGGCTCTCTATGACCTTTCATTTCGTGTCCTGCTGAAAAAGTTCTTTCTTCAGTTTTTTTGAGATTGCCATAGAGTAATCATGATTGGTTTTTTGGACAAGAGTAGGACAATAACTGGAGATTACTATTCGACATTACTGACCACTCTACGGGAAAAAATTAAAGAGAAAAGACGTGGAAAGCTATCCAAAGGTGTTTTGTGTTTGCAGGACAACTCCCCTGCACACAAATCTCATGTTGCCATGTAAAAAATTCGTGATCTAGGGTTTGAGTAACTAGAGTACCCCCCTTATTCACCAGATTTGGCTCCGCCCGACTATCATCTCTTTCCTCAATTGAAAAAAACTTCAAGAGGTCGAAAATTTTTTCCAACGAGGAGGTAATAAAAGCTGTGGAGGTCTGGTTTGCAGAGCAAGAAGAAACATTTTTTGCAAGGTCTAGAGACGTTGCATGTTCGCTGTAATAAATGTATTCAATTAAGAGGAGAATATGTTGAGTAATGAAATATTTTGACATTGAAATTTTGTTTGGTTCTATAGTAGGCTATGAATTTTTCAATGTATCCTCGTACCTAATGACAAAGAGGAGAAAAGTCGCTTATCGGAGCAACATATACCGTGACAACAAGTATGATATACTGAAATAAATAGCAGAAGGAAAAATCGAAGGAAAACGTGGATCTGGTCGCAGACAACATTCATGGTTAAAAAAACATACATACCAATCATCTCTGATTCGCACCACACAAAACTAAAATAAGTATGCTGAAATAGTCGGCATCAAATTATTGAGATGGCACTTGAAGAAGATGCAAATCGGCATAATAATATATATGAACTTCGAGCCTTAACTGAAGAAACATTCAGAAACTTACAAAGGCGACCCTTTATGATTTTAAATTCCATAAGGTGAATTGAAACTGAATGTGGTTTATGAATAAGACAAAATGGAGACAGTTTAAAAAATTTCATTAGATTCATATGTTTTTTTTTTGGTTTTTGTAATTTAGTTTCTAATTTGATTTTTGTAATTATGGTTGTTAATGCTCAAACATTTTTAAGTTTATGTTAAAGAGTAATATTTTGAGTTTATGTTTTGAGTATGATTGAATAGGCTTAAATTATATGGTGTTTTAATAAAGTAATAATCAAATGCATGTGTGAAAGAATTCATAGCTTATTATTAAATAAACAAACATAAATATGGATTTAACTGATTTGTACGTTAGAATATACAATACCGCTTGTATATACAGTGTACACCTGAATTTTCACTAATATGACAGGTTACGTTTAGAGAAACTAATTCAAGTTTCTCATTTATATTAAACTTATATTAATAATGTAATAGTTCAATATATGTTTCATTTAAAATGAATTAGAAAACTCCTGTTTTACTTTTTGTAGAAACTCAAAACGCAACGACAAGAATTCTGCGAAACTGCATTGCAATATTGATTCTAAATGTCATTTATTTCATAGTAATCATGTTTCCTTATATACTTTTAAACTCAAGAATTGAGTCTCTATATATATTCTATCAAACTTTTGCTTCTATCGACTGAGAAAATGTAATTTTTAGGAAATAAAATGGGAAACAAAGTTTGTTGAATCAATTTTCTACCAAAAAAGCACTGAAACAACATGCAGGTTAACTGTCTTAAAATTTATGAGTAGCTACTAAAACGTATGACATACGTCAAGCGAGTTTATAGCTTTAATTACACGTGCCAAAGTTGGAGAAACAAGGAAAATGCTGGTTACTACATGTAGCTGACATTAATTTGTTGTTGAGTGTTCTCTTCTCTTTTGGAGTATGTGAGAATTGAATTCAGAGTAAACTATATTCAGAGTTGGTAGGGAACTTTATAATTAATTTCGGATATATTAATATGGGATTCTTGGAGCTAGGCTGAGTATATAGAGTGGAAACTTTCCGTTTGATTCAACAGAATGGTGATGTTTGGAGATTTTATTGTAATTAATCATTATTAACACCTTATTCTATTGAGCTCTTATCAATGTTGCTAATGATTAATGATTATATTTAAAAAAAAATTGAAATGCATTAAAAAATTATACTGAATAGTGTGAATAGAGAAAAAAGGAGCTGGTCAAAAACATTTGAGATTTCAAAGAAAAGGCTATTTTTTGGGTAAGCACAATTGATGCGATGCAGGAGTTATTTAAAAAGAGGTAAAAGTTCAAATAGAAAAAAACCACTCATCGAAGCAATGGCAGAAATGATAAAGAGAGATTGTTACATAATACCTACAGCAATTCCACCAATTATTGTACGATGGTGAGTAATCACGAAGTACATCATTTCTATTCAATTAATCAAATATCAACCTTATCATCGTCATCACTGTGTGAGAAATCGTCACTTAGGACTTCAATATCGAACTAGCCTGATATTAGCAAGAAAAAAATGTAGGTGACAGCGAGAAAAAGCAGATTCTGAAATACGAATTCTTACTTTGATAAAGATATAGTAAATAAGATAGACTTACTAGCCATATTAGAAGAATTTCCATTTGCTTCGGAAAAATTCTGGAAAGTGTAAAAAGATGAATGAAAACTTTCTTATCCCACGTTTTTAGATGTCTGCACCTTGATATTTCGATGTCGATCCCAAAAACATCTATCAGAAAAAATTAGCAAACTAAGAAACAGCGTGCTTAGAAAAATATGATTAAATTTGGCCAAAGAGAAGGTATATTTCATTTGTTCAATTTTGACCTATTTAATCTTGGAATAAACTTTGCTTATCGAAAGAATCCATTAAAAAATATACAGTGCTTTCAGATAAAAGTATCCACCTTTAATAACTTTTGTAATACTGGTATTTAGAAAAAATCCAAAAACACGTCAATTTATGTTGGAAGGTGCAAGCATTATGGCCTATTTAAACTTACTGGAAAAGCCACCCCCTCACCCCTAGCAGCATCTCCTTTATTTTTTTAAATTACTTTTCATATTTTTATGTAAAATTTGGATACTCCTCTTTGAGCTGATTTCAAAAATGTATAATACGTGTAGGTTAAAGTGGTTAGTTTATGAGATAAACAATTTTTCTTTTAAGAGCACAAATTTTACTTATTATTTACTTTCACCTTATTTGCCTGTACTAAAATGGGTTGTACAACAATTCAAACTCTTTAATCTTTTTAACTCTGCTATTTATTATGAAGTTACAATAAGTGTTCAAAATGAGTACCATTCACTTCCATACAATGGTATAATCTATTTTGAAATGCCTCTCTGACATTGCTTAATACGGCTGGATTTAATTGTCGACATTCATTTTCTATCCTCTCTCGTAAATCATCCAGAGATTCTGGTTGGGTAGCATAAACATTTGTTTTTAAATACCCCCTTAAAAAGAAGTCTAGGGGTGTTAAATCCGGTGACCTAGGTGGCCACTCCATCATCTGCCCCCTTCTACCTATCCAACGAACGGGGAATGTTTCGTTTAAAAATTGTCGGACAGGCATAGCATAGTGTGGGGGAGCTCCGTCTTGTTGAAATACCAGTAAATCTTCGGAAAGGTTATAATCATTTTCTATTATTATTGTAATACGTGGGTCAACCCCTTCCCTGAGTAACTCAAGATATGATTCACCATTTAAATTTCCGTTGATGAAGAAAGGTCGGAAAATGTGGTCACCTAGGATACCACACCAAACGTTTAACTTTTGGGGATGTTGTGTATGGAATTCACGCCTAATATGTGGGTCAGTTTCAGCCCAATATCTACAATTATGCCTACTTACTAAGCCATTTAATGACCATGAGCATTCATCAGAAAAGCAAATATTGTTTAACAATTGTGGATTGTTATTGATAATTTGCGTCATTGATTCGCAAAACTCTAGACGACGATCAAAATCATCTTCATTCAACTCGTGCACCAACTTAACTTTGTATGGGTGGTACTTGAATTTATGTAGAACTCGGAAAACTGTAGAAGATGAAACACCGATCGCTCTACTTATTGTTGACAACGATTGGGGTTGTTGAGCCTCTAAGCTGACTTGCCCTAAAATTGCCACTTGGATTGCTTCGTTATTTACGAGTCCCTCTCGCTTATGCACTTTATTGCAAACAGACCCTGTTGTGGTAAATTTCTCCATCAGTTGAATTACATACTTATGAGTTGCATGTCTTCCGTCATGTAATTCGTTAAATATTCTAGCAGCAGCTCTTGCACAATTATTATTTTGGTAGTATAAACCTACAATTTCAATTCTTTCTTGCAAAGAGTAAACCATTTCAGAGAAACAAAATAAATAATGTATCAAATTACACTATCAATAGTGACTACAAATTCTAGTTGACAATGTCAAACTTTAATAAAAAGTGGAGTTTTTTGTTGTTTGGATTTTTTAAGTAGAATAAATAGCACAGTTAAAAAGATTAAAGAGTTTGAACTGTTGTACAACCCATTTTAGTACAGGCAAATAAGGTGAAAGTAAATAATAAGTAAAATTTGTGCTCTTAAAAGAAAAATTGTTTATCTCATAAACTAACCACTTTAACCTACAAGTATTATACATTTTTGACATCAGCTCAAAGAGGAGTATCCAAATTTTACATAAAAAATATGAAAAGTAATTTAAAAAAATAAAGGGGATGCTGCTAGGGGTGAGGGGGTGGCTTTTCCAGTAAGTTTAAATAGGCCATAATGCTTGTCCCTTCCAACATAAATTGACGTGTTTTTGGATTTTTTCTAAATACCAGTATTACAAAAGTTATTAAAGGTGGATACTTTTATCTGAAAAGCACTGTATAACAAATTAGTGGAATCACAATTATTTAATGAACAAAACTAGTTCAGCTTTGGATAACAAACCCTCAAACACTTTTGACGCCAATTTCCAGCTGTACATATAATTTGCTAAAAGATTTTCGTTTAAAATCCTGTTTACTTTGGGGCTTTCCACCCAAAAAGAAGGGATTCTGATATTACCAATTATAGCTCATTATCTCGCAAAGGAAGCATTTTTCAAAAAAATATGTCGAGACATTTTTGTGCAGATTTGCACATTCTACAAGTTTGTTCATATACATTTCAATGGAATTTTCAATCCCTTCCACGCTATTGAAAAAATACCAATTATCCGGGGTTTTCCAGAATTTTTCCCCAGTTTCCATAGTCGCTGGCGTGCAAAACTTTTTTTTCTCTGTGTAGTGTTCAAAAACCGCTCGTATACGAAGAATCATTTCTATTGGTTTCAGTGTCCGATTAAAATCCTAGATTTCCTGGATTAGAAATGCACTCTTGTGAAACTTTTAATGGTTTTTATGAATTATCCTGCTGTAGGAGGAATTTTCCTCTGCATAACTAGGATTTGGGTGATGGTTTGTCTATTTTTATATACGAGAGTAATGAAATCTACTTACTAATACAAAACTCAGTACAGTAATAATCTACAGAATAATCTAATCTAAGCTGAAATTCTGATAAATGTACATGAGCTAATACAAGTGTTCGATCTTTTATAACCATAAGCTGTACAAAACCATAGAAAAAGGTTTTAATCCGTTAAAAGCCCTGTAGATTAAATATAACATAACCGTTTCAGAAGATGTATAAGTATTTATTTGCCAATAAAAGTTGAAAATTTTGTTTCACTTTAACTGGAAGAATCTCTTCTTGTCAATAGTTTAGTTTAGTTATAACTTACCAGGTGCAGTATACACTATTTTGTGAATTCCAGTGTCATTATAAGAAATCTTAAAGGGACGCATAAGCGCCTAAGAACATTGATGTTCAATTATTTTCAATCATTTACAGTAAATTCACATTAATGTAAAAGTATCAAAGACACAGTGACGAGTTTCAAATAGAATTTAAAGGTCCAGGAAAAGTTTCATGTACAAAAAGTATTTGAGGGAAAGACTTTAAAGGACAGTGAAAGGAAATAATAACAGATGAATATAAAAAATAGAGACTGGAAGTACCATTGAAAATGTTAAAAATAAAAAGATGGATAGAACAACTGTATAGCTCGAAGGGAACAGAGAAGAGAAAACGAAAGAAATAGATAAGAGTGGGACCTAAATTTTTATCAGGCACCTAAAACGGTAGAAGGAAAAAACAAATTAACAATAAACATAATGTGAGTAGCAGATAATTAAAAACTGATAGGGAGAATTGAAAATGGATAAAGCTAACGAAGGAATGCAGGAGAAAAGGAAAAAAACTCTAGAGAAATTCAAAAAAAGGCAACAGACGGAAAACGGAAAAAATTGGTCAAGAGGAACGTGTATCAACAGACACCTATACAGGTACAAGAACAAAATGATATTTAACGAGAAATATAATGGAAGTTGAAAACGTCATTACAAAACTAGAAAAGAGAAGACAATACACATAGAATGAAGAAGGAGGAGGAGGGAAAGAGAAAAGGATTATTCTGAAATGAGTCGAAAGTCACTATGAAAACAATGAAAGAAATAGGTTTTTACTGAAAAAAGCATTTCAGAAAGTCTATTTCAATGGGAAAAAACGATATTGTAGTATAGAGAAGGAAAAACCTGAGAATTATAAAAGAAATATGAGACCAAAGAAGAAATATATTTTATTTAGATGAAGGACATGCAACAAATAAATTTAAGCAAGATAGAACTATTACAAGTCGAAGACGGGCTTTTATAAGTACATAATTTTTCTTTTTCGAATCCACCATTACGTAAAGGATGCATACTGATGGGGTGCAGACTGATAATAGTATACATTGGCAGCTCAAATAGATTTCTTGAAGGTGATTTATTGTCTTTCGAATCAACTCGATCCGGTGACTATCAATAGCCCAAAAGCAAGTGGTTAAAAAAATATTTACAGAATTGGCTAAATTCGAACCATATCAAGTTTCATCCTGGTTCAGTGAGAGAAGAACTGTATCAGTACAATTTTTATTCCCTTCATAAAAACAAATTTAAAAGATATGAAATTGATATAATTGCAGAAAATCGCGGAATGGCGGTGGCTACATCTCTACCATATCATTGTGAACCCAACCCTCATATGGGCACAGATAAAGGAAGAAGTTTTAGGAAAAAATAATTCTTTTAAAATGGAAACTTTAGAAACTCAATTAATAAACGATTGAAACGAATAAAAGAAGAAGAGAAAATGTATTGGTTGAAACAATTCATCTTTTGATTCCGTTCTAATTTGGATTGGTAAGAAAATGCCTCATTTTATTACTCATTTATTAAAAAAGAATATAGTAAGGTTCTCGTATGGTTCTCGCCCAGTGTATGCATCCACTCTTTATAATGTGTGGAATTGTAATTAGGAGTTTGCAACTAGAACTAAATACAATAAAGAATCTCTGGTGAATTTCCAGTGTTATTTGTTAGAATATTTATAGTTGATAAGGTATGGTTGTTTTGATTTATATTCAAGAACGAATTCGGAAAGTATAGACACAAATTAACTTTGTCATTGATGGCTTCGTTAAGAAACTAGTCATTTTCCATCGCAGGCGAAGCAGACACAAGATTTTGTTATGTACGTAGTACTAGAACGAATGTTGGTGTTCAGATCAAAATAGCATGTTTTCTTCGAATTATCTTATTTGCGTGTATTGACAATGGAAAAATAACAATCTGTATGATGTTCTTTGGGTTTCTTCCGAATTATCAGTACTAAAAAGTTCTTTACTGTTTTTTCACTTATGTGGCAACCTTTAATAAAAACTTATAAAAAACTTATAATAAAAACGTATTATAACTTAATCAATATAATTGTGATATTTCTCAATTTGTTTAGAAGGTTTTTTAGCAAAATTTGTACAAACGATATTTTTTATTTATTCAATTTAATTTATGTATATACTGACTATTCACTACATTATCAACACTTAACTGTTCACTAACTTATTACTGAACACTTATATAGTTTAATCAATTCTTAATTAATTCTGACTACTACGGCTATTAAAGACTTTTTTTCTTCATGGTCATATCATCTCCAGAATATTTGGAATCTATTATTCGCCGTAAATAAATATAAAGTCCTTAATAGAAATCTATTCTATCAAAAAGGCTAGTACATACTGTGAATAAGTATATGTATTGGTATCTATTTGTAGTCCGGGAGCAGGCAATCTCGAAAGACCCGTGATCGCGGAATTGCAAAGTTTTTATATAAATCGACAGCTATTAATTAGAGGAACAAAATGCAAAAGAATAAAAAAAAATAGTTATTAAAAAAAAGCAAAAATGTTTTCCTGTCATCGCAATTGTCGTTAAGAAACGATTTATTTGATAGGAAATTTTTGTGAATCAATGGAAAAAAAATCGGCTTACCAACTTTTTCCAACAGGAAGGGATGGCTTACCTATTTAAAGGGTGTGATTGGGGGATAAATTTTCTCCATAGTTCTGGAAAACTTAATTGTTTATACTAAAGCAGAACATAATTATTATCAAATGAAATGCATTTTGGCTCTGTAATATTTTAACACATTTTATTTACGAATATTGTGCATAACATTTTTTGTGATAAGGCTTTCCAGCACGGCGGAATGTTACTAGAATTAAAATTCATCATGCCTTTATAAAATTCTCCTTGTACACTTGTACTTGCGAAGAACTTCAAAAATAATTCAAATCTTGCAGCATTTACATCACTATTTTGTACATTGTACTTTTCATTCGTAAATCTTTGTATAATATCTGTTTTTTCTTTATTATTAATGTCTTGTGGATCCGTTAAATGCTCAATAATATTTTGACACTTTCCATTTTATATCAGTAAATTGTATAGTTCGTATGATGCAACCGAATGTGGATGGCAATTCACGCAATTCATAAACTCGAACCATTGTGGTATAACGGCCCAGCGACACTACTAAAAGCTGAAGAAATTCTGAATCATCTTGAAAATAATGAAGAATATGACGAATCAGAGGATGGAAAACATTATAATTGGGGCGATGATAGTTTAAATGAAGGATAATAATTTTGTTCGGCTTTAGTATAATCAATTGTTTATTATATTATCTTATAAATAAATAAATAAATTGATCACGATATTTTAATCAACTGAAAAAAAATTTCGTATATTTTCTTCGATTCTATTTGTGCTTTTACATCTTCAAATTTAAGATATAAATAACATTTTTTACTTTTATATGGACGCTTATTACAGAGTTAAAAGATGTAATTGAAGGCTTATTGCCATTGAATCGAGTCCGTATACAATAAAACTGGTATGCGCGATATTTGCGGCCGTTTTTAGGCACGCATACCACTATAATTTTAAAATTTTTATGAAAATAAGCAGATTTAAAAAAAGTTTTCCGGAATTATGGGGAAATTTTATCCCCCAATGACACCTTTTAAATAGGTAAGCCAAGCCCTTCTGGCTGGAGAAAATTGGTAAGCCGATTATTTTTTTCATACTTTCGGCCAAATAAAATGAAGGTCAACGAGTGCATTATGTTCCTCTAATTAATAGCTGTCAATTTATATAAACATTTTGCGACTCCGCGATCACGGGTCTTTTGAGATTGACGGCTCCCGCACTATTGTATGTATCTGCTAAACTTTATATTAACACAATTCAAGAGGCTAAGCTTGATGTTTACATTAATGGACGAGCATCTAATATTATTATAAAATAGTTAATACGGGGGATACTACTTTTGAGCTTTGAGGTATGGCAACACTGATGTGTATAAGTAAAAATGACATTGCCTTCATTGAGTTTGATATTTCTAATGGTAAACGTACTCAGAACGTGTTGTCACACGAGAGCTATTTGAGTTCTTTACAGATACTTCTTCATAGTCAAAAAATGGTATTAAATCACGAACATTTTCGTACGATGATTTACTATGACTTTTGACATGGATTAAACCAACAGCAGTGTTCCGATGAACTTGCTTCAATTTTTGGAGATGAAGCACAATCTCGAGCTTGTTTTCCGAATTCAATCGTGGTCGTACTTCACTACATGATGAATTTCGTGAAGATCGTCTAAAATTGGCTGTTATGCCAGAAAACATCAATGCTATGCAAATATTGAGATGACATAATGGATGTATTTAGATATTTTGACAAAAAACTACTCGCCTAACAGACAGTTAAGGATCGTTCATTAAAAACATTCAAATCTTGAGTGAATTGGAGCAGCACTTTACTCAAATGTTGACCTCATAATTCACAACAAAGAATAAAAATAATTCTTTTATCTAATAGATTCTTCACTCTATATGAAGATCATTCTTTTTATAACCAAGCCTAACCATTGATCATGTGCTATATAAAACGTCCACACTCCAATGCATCGAACGTAGAGTATCGTATAAAAGAATTGTTGGAAAATAACCGTCACAACAATGAAAAACAATTTATTTCTCATTTTCTTAGACTTCCTGCAGAGTGCAATAAGCTGAATTGGTCCTTTTGAGGATACGTATACGTCATCAGCTTTCGGAAAGGCAAGGAAATCGGAACAAAGCAAGGTTACACACCTCGCGTTTCGCCGCCGCCTCTTCCATTTTCACAATTCACGCGCTCTTTTAAACCAAAGCCATATTTTTATTTGCGGATTGCGGATCTATCTGCCACAGCTCTCTCGTTGTAATTTTTCGGTTCAAGTTCGCGTTTCAGATATAAATCTTATTTTATATGGCCTCTGTGAAAGGAAAATGTAGTTCGGCCTGTCTTTTGCCACACCATCACATTATCTTTAAAAACGAGACACAGTGCCGGCTTTTTTGATTTTCGGTGAGAACTATGATAATTAAGTACTAATTAAATATCAATATAACTATACAAAATGGTGACATAGATTGAGAAATTGAATAATTGGGTGGTTTTAGAAGGAATTGAGGAATTTAAATAATAATAAAATACAATTTGGAGCATGTGGCCCCTGCGGCAGTACATACATGGATCAATCTAGGTGTTTAATTCTCACACTCTTTTTACAAACTGTGTTCAAGCATTCAAGCCTCGAATGTTAGCTTGTAGTTCATATTTGCCCAAATAAAATAATCCATAAGTTAAGTTTCATGAACAAGGTCAGTTGTTGGTTAGACGTTTCTAATGGTTAAATGTTTCACGCTCCGTGTAGCATGTGGTGACAGAAATCACATCTTTACACATCATCAGAAGACATTCCAAAGACAAAATGGGTAATTATAACACCATCCCATGAATATTTGATAGTGTTACTAATGGACTTACATTGTCATAATATCGACGATCATCGAGTAGTTTCAAATACCGGACGTAAAATTTTTCATAAATTGCATTTACCTAAATAAGGTTCATTTTTTGTAAATTCTTTTAGACTCTTCCATACTACGCTAAACAGTTGTAATTTCTCATTGTGTCCACCATAAACCCAAGTTCTACTCGCTTTGACTCTAAAATTAACATAAATCATAACCCTCAAAATGAATAATTTGAAAATGTCGCTCTGGCGTGAAGCCAAACTCAATATAGTTCTATTTGAAATTACCTTAGATTGACAGGATGATGAACCAGTGATTCATATTATACCCAAGTCAATGTTATAGCCTGTGCACGTGGAAAATAAATATGTTCTACCAACTAGGGGATCGTTGACCTCGCAATTTATTTTTGATCTGCGGGAATTATAGAAGCTTACATTTTAATGGTGGAGAATGATTCTTCCGTGATTGGTTTCCTGACAAAAAAATGCTACTGTACCATTCAGAATCGACCTCTACATGTTGTTCTGTTGACACGGTGGTAACATGATCAGTTGCTATTGCCATTTGCTTAGGAGTTTTTCGAGCACGAACAACTTTTGATGGATTTTGCTCATCTTGAAAGACCTACCAATTGAATAATTCTGATCAAAGTGAAACGGAATTAATTTTCAATATTCGGATGTTCGATAACCAAGTTATCGTCTCTATAGATTCAAAGTCTTCTTATTCTTCTTTCAATAGGACCAGGTCCTGTTCAATCCTGCACGTTTGGCCCTCTTCCTGGATCTTCCTGAGAAGTTGAACTCCAGCTCTCGTACCTCCTCTTTGGTGGTCTGCCTACAGGTCTACGTGTGTTCGGTCCCTGAGTTTTAGTTCACTTTGCACATCTATCTTATTTTATTCTTTCTACTCTACTCTCCAGAATCTTTTTCGTGCCCTCACCCATCTCACCATATCCTGTACACCCAATTCTTCTCTTATGTCATCACTCCTTATTCGGTCCTTGAAGGAGACTCCCTTGATGGTTCGCAGTATTCTCATCTCTTTGGTTCTCATTATGACTTTTGTTGTTGATTTTTTGGTTCTGGTTTCTGAGGCATATGTGTGAATAAGTCGCTCACACGTTTTATAGATTCTGGTCTTCCCCTGTGAGCTCATCGCTTTGTTTCTCCACACTATACCTCTCAGACAGCCGCTGACTTTTGATGCTTTCATCGCTTGGGTTCGTGCCTCCTCTGTAAGGTTTATTTCACTAGATATATTCATTCGCAGGTAATTGAATCTTGATACCTGCTGTATTATTCCGGTATCGACTGCCAATTTGCTTCTAATAGGATTTTTTGATATTACCATTTATTGTGTCTTGTTGACTATGCTCATATTGAATTTTTCGGCAGAAGTTTTCATCTTATATAGTAGACGTTGTAAGTCGTCTTCATTTTCTGCTACTGCAATACCATCATCAGCATAAAACAATACGTTTATGGAGCGGTGACCAATTCTGTATCCTGCATTGACTTTGTTGACTTCCTCGATAATTTGATCCATTATGATGTTGAATAGGGTTGGGCTAGGACTATCGAACACCAGTATCAATTTGAACTTCTTCAGAGAGTCCTACCTTAATTTTAATCCCTGTTCTGGTTCCAAGTTCTTTGATGACTCGTTGGTACTCATAGTCTATGTTGTTTTTCTCAAGACTCCTGATCACGTCTACCAGGCGTATTCTATGAAATGGTTTAGTAAAGTCAACAAAACAGACAAACATGGGTTTATTGAATTCTATCGACATTTCCACCAACTAACGAACTATGAATATTGCATCCACTGCTGATCTATTAGACCTGAATCCTTTTTGTTCTTCGGAAGTTGGTACCTTATTCCTTATTCTATTTTCCAATATCTTAGTAAAAAGTTTAAGAACCGAGCAGAGCAAAGTTATATTCCTAAAATTATTCGGATCTCTTTTTTCTCATTTTTTGTGTATTGGTAGGGATATACTCGATTTCCAATCTTCTGGAATAGTCGCGTGAGTTCTTTTTGTAACTCTGTTCCTCCGCATTTGATAAGTTCATTGTTTATATTATCAATGCCAGGTGTCTTCCGGTTCTTCAGTCATTTGGCGTGATTTCAATAGTCGATGCATTGTCATTGGGCGCACCATACATATTTTCGAAATATCTAATCCATGTCTCTTGTGTTATCTCATTCACCTGCACTTCCTCCGTCACCTGTTTGCTTCTGTTTCGTAGCAAATTCCATATCTTCGACTGGCTACCAAATAGATACCTCTTCATTTCGACCGAGAATCTTTCCCAGTACTCGTTTTTTAGTTGTTTTATCCTGTTGCTTATTTGGTTTCTAACGATTTTATAGTTCTGGTATTCGGGTGGGCTTTAGATTCAAAGTTAATAGTTGAAGTTAGTGGAGCGTAAGCCTGGTTACCAAGTGAAAAGATCGGAGGTCACACTGAGTCTGATTGTTGGAAATCCAGACGTAGCACGGGGTTCGGTAGTGGTTTTTTCATGAATATACATAGAGCCTCCAACAAGACGTCAAGGACCTTAAAAAACTTAATTACATTAGAGAAAACTGTTCCATGAATGAATAGGAATCGCAGAAAACATTCCGCAATTAAGCCGTGGAAGTCTATTCGTTGTAGATATATCTCAGGGAGACTGATATTTTAGTCTTTATAAGACGTTATACAAATGGGATGTAACGTATAGCCTGGTTCTAAACAACGGAGTGGCAAATATTTGGAGGTCATCTTGGATAGCTAACTTAAGAGAGAAAAAATAGGTATCGCGGTCTCATTGTAGTCATTTAGCTGCTGGTAACTGAAGTATCACAAAAGTTGATTGGTTTTACTTCAAAAATAGTGACGCAGAAAAACATTTCTAATTATGGAGAGCCTCCAAGGTTTAGGGCGAGGGATTATCTAGAAAATTAGGATCGACAATCCCTCAGTAATTTTAGTGATCTTGAAAGAATATATTATTCTCACTAGAGATGTTACTTTTCACCCATGCAGCTGAAAAAGCGGTTACTGCATTCAAATCACAAGTGTTGCAGGTACCTGAATCGGAATGGGAATTGGTAAAAACGCATGCAAAAGTGTATTGATATTAATATTTTGAGAAACAATTAGGACATATCTAATTATAAATATTTGCTTCTATTTGTCTATCCCAAAACTTAAGTAGGAGCCCTCGTAGCCGTTACCAAGTTAGTTCGTCAATATGTTTCAACTTGTAATTCATATTAATTCATGAATTAATAGCTAAATCATTGATTGATTGTTGAATTTTGTGGTTAATATTGTTTTTCTAAGACAGAAACTCATAAAGTACAAACTCCAAATCAGCTTATTTGAAACTCATAGATTCATCTAAAACATTTTTTTAATAACATTATCAAAATATGTGACAGGAAGTTTTAAAATTTTCATGGCTTCGAAAAAATTCCACAGATTTATCCCGTAAGATCGGTCCTGTCTAAATATACCATCATTTCTTGGAAAGTAAAAGTCAGTCGAGCTTAATATCAACACAAAGATTGGATGAAGGTATATAAATACACTCAAGTCGACAGCCAATGTGGTAAAGAATTCGAAATTAGTTTTTTTATATAAGAAAATCTAATACGTGCTTGACATTTTCTTTGGTAATCGAATCTATTGCACAAGAAAGTTTTACATACAAGGTGAATTTTTAGTATGACAATGGTTGGTTATTCCTCATCATGAAGAAAAAAATCATCAATAAAAATAGTTAGCGAGTTTGCATGTTAGTACATGTGCGTCATTTTCCGTTGGTAGGATGAATACAAACTTGTTTGCTTTTTCAATACGTACACGCGCAATTTTGCAGACCATAATGAATGTTGAGAAGTTGATTGCTTATGTGCAATCAATTGATGATCATTTAATGAATATAGAGGCAAGTAAGAAAATTGCCAAAAGTAATTTTTATTTTGCTTAAAAATATAGTTAGAGAATCATATTCATATACCATTTAATAAATAAATGTGGAAAATACAATTTTTCTTTATTTATTTTGTAACATAGGTATTCTGGGATGATATAGAAGCAAAAGGTTTATTAAAATAATTTTTAAATATTCCTCTCACATTTCACAGTAGAAAGATTGTTGGTTCTTAGTGATACTTGGTCAACCAGTTGAATTTAACCAATATTCGTTTGATCTTCTGTGCCACTATGAACTCCCTCTCTGTCAATTATAATATTATGAAGATTACAAGTACATTTTACATGTCTGGATGGAAATCAATTCCATGAATCTTTTCTTTCAATTATAACATGGAAACCTTTTTGTAATTAACGAATGCATATTGTACAGCAGAATGAAACTGTTTATGATTCCAGAATATTGGGTCAGAATCTGTGGTAGCGCGAATTCTCATGTGCGTTCCGTCGATACACTCAATGCAATTGAGAAATTTCACCTTAAGAAAAATAAATTGGAATTGCGAAGTATTAAAAAAAAAGTGTTGTCGTAATTCAAGTATTAGATTTTTCTTCAAAGTACTGCTGTAATATAACATAGATGTAGTGCCGTTTATTTTGACAACTCCAGATCGCGAACACGTATCTAATATGAATTCCATCCGAGCACGCACAATTAAAAAAACGCACGGACCCGCATCCAGTATAACCACGGCCTAACATCCCACTCTGTAGTTAAGGAATGATTGTGAAATTACCTACTGAAGAAGTTTTCCCGCTGGAATTATTTTTCTCGGAAGAAAGTTCATTAATGAAAAAGATAACTTGGATATCGTAACGCGCGTCAGAAAGTTTATGTATTGGAAGTGTAAACAGTGTGTTCAATATGAATGTCACTAATAATTCCAGAAATTAATAATATTGCATTTTGTTCATATAATATTTTTTTGCTTTTACTGAATTGCGCCTTGTATTACCTCACAATATATCATCTTAGCATAATTTGAAATAATCAGAAACATTAACAAAATTATCATCATAAAAAAACCGTAGTAATCGAACTTTAAAAAACAACGGTAATTTGAGTAAATTCGGGTAAATGTAGCAACTATTATTTATATAGCATGAAACGGATTTTGAAGAAAATAAACAAGGCTATGAACGAAAACTGTAAGACGAAATAAAGTAAATGCTGGTTTTGTAGTATTTCCAATTTATCTCGATTAGAATCAGTTCGTTGATAACTATCCAAATCCGAGAGAAAGGCAATATTGATTTTGTTGTTGTTCTTTTATAAACTACGGTTTGAGGGAATTTTTCGTGTAAGATGTAGCTTTCCAAAAGAGGGTTTTTCTCAAGATTTATTGTTCAATTTCATAAATAAGATCTATAAATAAAAGATAGATAATTTAACCTTGAATGAACGCTTCAGTTGCTGTAAGATAAGAGTTTTTTTTGTTGTGCACATGCCTAGCCGAACTGTTTGATACGAAATTACCGCCACAAGATTTTTGACCTTTAAATTGGTAATTGCTTTATTTACGTGTAAACAATCTCTCTTTGTAAAAAATTTTGCTTATAGCGAAAGCTCTGTTGAAATTCCAATCACAGTGATTCTGATTCTTGGCAAATACAGAATGTGACAATATTTTGGTTTCACCCAAAATGAGATACACTGCCGACCAATAAATGAAGATCACATTTAAAGAATCTAACCTGCATAATCAGTCGTTTATATTGAATATCTGAAGAAATCATGTGTATGGTGATCCTTAATATTGACAGGTTTGTTTTTATAAACGATATTTTTAAGTGACATCACAGGAAATAGTCTACAGGATTCATGTCGGTTGATCGCGGGGGCCATTCGATAAAACTCATTCAGGTATTGCCTCATGACACATTTATAGTGAGGTGGGGCACTATCTTGTTGTAGCCAAATATTGCCGTTTGGTATATTGTTATTATCTGTTGTTTCTGATGAAGTTTTTTTTAGATGTAATTGAAAATACTTTCTTGGATTTGGAAATATCCGAGCCAGCTCAGGTATAATACTATTTTCCAATAAATCTGAATACGCCGGACCATTTGGGCTTTTGAAAATTATGTTTTTTTGTATTAAATAGAAATATCATAATATATAAGTTTCATAACAAATTTTTTTTGCAATATTTCATTTCTGAATCTAGTACCGAAGACACGCCGACAGTTCCCGAATAGACCCGAGCGAGTGTGACGTTATAATGTTAGTTTTTACTCAATGCAGTAAGTATACGGAGATAATAAGTACAGTATTTTGATCTATTTAATTTGGTACTCATTGTTAAATACTCAAATATATATTGAAAATGTCAAACCTCAAAAGTTATCGTTCTTGTTTTGTACCATTATGTTGCCATAGGCCACCGTTGAGTTCGACGACTACCGCTAAACTTACTATACTTCTCATCTGACGTGTCGACACCACCTTTAGTGCAGTTGTAATCAGCAATGATGTCGGGCTTATTGGCTAATAGGTCTGTACTGGCATGGTGGTGGAAAGATGATAGTAAAAGAACAGCCTTATTGATTTTTATGGTGTATAAAAGCAAAGTAATATCTTTTGTATACCCGTATAGGATCGTTCCTCGCTTTCTTGTTGGTAGGAAAACTGCCGGTATTTCCTTTTTTTTTCTTCTTCACAGTATTAATGAATGTTAAGCCCCTTTGTCTCATGGCTTGAAACAACTCAATCGAAGTGAACCAATTGTCAAAAGTCACTGATCTAATTGTACCATAAAATGGTTTTGAAAGTCGTAATACGGCCTGTGTAGGTTTATTGAATTTCTGTTCATCATCTGATAGTCCGATTCCATCCGAGTTCCTACCTGTATAAATGTAAGCATTTGGAAGATAATTAATTCTGGCATCAGTCCAGCATCTTTATACCATATTTCATGGGTTTTTTTGGGATATACATCTTAAAACTGCACCGACCTCTAAACTTCACAAGCATTTCATCAATGCAGGCTGATTTGCCTATGGTACATGAAGTCTGATAGTTTTTGATAGAAATATCAATACTCTCTGACACTGGAGCAGACGGGTTTACTGATTTTCTGATATCCCTGGTTTCAGGGTTGTCAAACCTCAAACACGTCAATAAAAAATCACATCTTTCTTTTGACATAATGCATCTTATAATCTCGCTACCAGTACATATAGTGGCAAATATTGTGTTTAGGTTTTCATCATTAGATTTGAACACCGATATAAATTCCAAAAAATCTCATAAAAGCATAAAATTCATTCATGTCAAGATCCCTAAGCGTTGCTGAATTTTGTTTTTTAAATTTAGCTCTTTCTCTTCCTATTCTTATATTCGTCCATTTTATAACCATTTCACACATATCGTCACAAAATACGAGCTTCCAAACTTTGAAAGGATTAATTGGATCTCCAATATTTTTCGCTTCCTCACGTGAACCAGGTAACTGTGTATTGTATTCTGGTCGTCGCCCTCGATTGGAAGTTGCGGGTTCTTTGGACCATTTGACCCTGTTTTTTTCATAATAATAATTTGACTTTTGTGCAGGTTCATTTTCGTCCTCTACATTTTCTTCACTATCACTTCTTTTGTTCTCAGGATCTTGAGAAACCATGTCCTTATCACCTGTAACAAAACAAATCTAAATAAAATTCGTAATATTCAGAAATATTTATAACCTTCACACTGGGATTCTGTATCAGGATCACTGTCAATAGCAAAATTCTCATCATACTCTAAATCCATGTCGCTATTATCACTGCCAACCTCTTCACATTACTTTAGAAGGACGTCCTCATAATTTGTGTCACCATATTTTGAGCCACTGGGTCCTTCATCCATTGTTCACAAATATAGGCAAAAACTACCGTTAACACTATAATCCCGTCTGGCAGACGACACCGACACTTAGAATTCAAATATCTAAAGAACGATACAATTTCACAAAGTATGCTACCAGCCCTTCATCTGTACCGATGTATACTGAAATTACATGATCGACCGAGGTTTGGAAACGTGGGAGTAGGTAGATATTTTAGACTCAACCTCTCGATACCATCTGTGATACGTTGGAGGTGTGTTAGTATTTAAGGGTTAACTAAATAATTGTTTTCAAGCTGTAACTATTATTGTTAAGTCACGTATAATAGCCGTAAACACTGTACTCTTATGAAATAACTTTAACATTATGACAACTATAGTGCTCAATCATGGCACGTTCATAGTCACATGATTTATTTTTAAATTCCATCAATTGTTTATTGTTTATAATTAATTTAAAAAAAGTTTTCTCGAAGTTTTCGTATGAAATATCAATATTATTGATATTAAAGTTTTAAAATACATAAAACAAATTAATAATTTTTTTTCAAAATCCCGATTATGTAACATTCAATGGAAAAGGGACCATCCGAAATTATGACGTTTAGGTATAGGAAACAGATAAAAAATTATAAGTAAGTTAAGGATATCGAATTAGGATAGACTACATCAAAAATGAGATGAATTCATGATAAAACTGAAAGGATCTTTGTGAGAGAAGTAATCAAAAATCCTGTATTTCTGTTATCAGTAACAGTAACAGTATCATTTCTGACGCTGCCAGATGACCTGATGAATACTCTAATAAGATCCATCAATAATCACATACTTCATTGTTGTCGTATTTGGAAGCAAAAGTATATTGAAAAATAAAATATGGGAATCTGCAACAGTAACTAAGGGTTAAATCGATAAATGCTTCACTGACAGAATGGAATTTCTATACCAACAACAAGCAGCAGCAGTACCTTCACTTCATTTCGTAAATTGACGGTTTATGCTTATGAAATTGACTAGTTCTAAATCTCCTGAATCACAGAGTATCATCATTTGATTATCTTAACGTTTTGGATTCATAATATTAAATAATAAATGGTTTATAATTGAAATTCATGGGTTATATCTCGTTTTATACTAAATATTGGATGAAAAAACAAATATTCTGAATATGTTCCCAATAGTCAACAGAATTATCACCTCAATAACAGTTATATGCAGAAAATTATTTTTATTGGATTCAATTTAAGAAGAATTCAATATCCTCGTCCTCATGAATCAAACCACAGAAACTGGATCCGAACAACTTATATGTTCACATTCCGTAACATAACGCCACAAGATGTAAGATTGGATTTAGAATAGGTAGTATCTCTGAGAGCGGAAGGTTAATAGGGATGGGTCAGTGCGGGTCAACGGAAGGATAAAATAAATGAGACTCGAAACCATCACTCTCCTATCAATAGGAAATCTCTTTTTGAACGAACATTGAATTTCGTGTTAGGTTTAGAGATCGGTAACATAATTATTTGCGTAAATAGAATTTCAGTAATTCATGATATTAGATATAAAATATGATTTGAAAATACTATTCACGTAAATGGCTGGTTGTAAATTGATCTTCTGTCATTATTTCATTCACTTTGATTTGTTTTTTTTTTGGATATTTGTGAGTGAATCCGCAAACATAATATTGATTTGAATTTTGAAATATTCAGGCACCTCTATCTCAACATATTCCCTGAAATGGATGTCGTCTAATCCCACCATTTATTCTATTTCTATGAAAATATCAAATTTTTACATTGATATTTAACGAACCGGGTGGGTAACCGGGTATTTGAGTAACGGACATATATTAACTTAGACAAATATGATGTTTTATTTTTTTTTGACTGAATAAAATCAACTATTTGATATGTATATACATTTTATTCAAAAATGAACTGTGAAGGCTAATTAATAAACTAGGCTTTCCGTTTGCGTTGCCGTGGACGTTTGCTGTCACTTTATCGAAACTCTAAGTAATAGATTTAACTTTGACTAATTTCACAAAATTCATTTAATGAACAAAATTAATTGGAAGGTATTTACAACAATTCCTATTTATAATAAAATAAATGCTGATCAAGTGTTCACGAAATATAATTTTTTCACTTTTTATAGCTCCTATGTTTTTCCATGCCGCTGCTATTCAAATTGAGTTCCAAGAACCGCTGTCATAAATTCATGTTAACACAAAATTAATCAAAATATTTACGTATTTATGTAGCGAATATGAAATGTTTGATAATTGCGTATAAATTTGTATAGCTAAACAATAACTAAAATCATTGTTTTACTAGCGTTAGATATTCAGCATATTATATTGATTTGAGTCGGTAATTGACTGTGTTGAAATGTGTCAGATTGTATTTCTATTCCTCTCCGGTAATGTTTGATGTACTATCACTTGCTCTTATAACTGGAGTTCTATTATAATGTTTTTTCTTATTATACATTATAATATTTCTGACTTTGTCAAGTTCTTATAAAATATGGTAGAGTAGATAAAACAGAAAACAAATAAAATGTTGAATTATCTATATACCTGCAGAATTTTTTACGTAGTTATGTAAGATCTTCATACAGTAGTTGTATCTCATCTGCTTGTAATTTACAAACAAAATGAGGTGTCTCATAGTTCAAGAATGGTAGAAAATCATATTTGGAGAATAGATATTTCTTTGTCAAATGTCAGAAAAACGGATATAGCGACATTTGCTGTTGATTCAGTAAATCTTGCAAGAGATTCAAATTCTCAAACCGTATCGAAAGCTTGAATAAAGTTCAGATCTGAAAAAGCAAATGGAACAAATTCAAGCCCAACGTACTTTACGCGAAGACACATGCCCACCAGTGACACTAAATAACATTGATTGAAAATAAGAGAATGAGACAAAATATCCAAATAGGAGAATACATAACTTCACAAAAACGATACAACTGGGTCATAGATTCAGAGAAATGTACTCGTTAATTGGCAGAAACTCAGGATTAAGGATTGAAAATAAGCTGCTCCTCCATAAAATAATTTTAAAACCCATATGTAATATGTACGTATGGGATTAAATTGTGGGGTATACAAGTTACTCTAACATTGCAATTTTTTAAAGGTAGTTGAAGCATATTTAAAGTGACTTAAACTTGATATTTCTATACCTACAGCAATTTCAGAGTTTCCATTCATAAGTTTCGATTTTTTTCAAGGGTTTTCAATCCTCGGTTTCTTTTGAAGGATAAAACATTTTTTATCTTTTGTGTTTCTGAAAATAGTTTATACTTTTCACAACAAAACTGTGATGCGTTTTAATAAAGGCTAACTTATTTGCCAATGCAGCTATTCTCACATCATATGGTGCCTTTGCGATAGCAGTACGGTATTGATTTCTAGAAGCAATTTCTCAAGTTTTACGCAATACTCAGTATAAAATATTACCACTTCCAACCAAGTCAACACTGGTTCGGGAGGTAATAATACATTCAGTAAACTAGAACTGAATCCGAAAAGGATTTTTAACAATTACTCGCTTAATGATACCAATTATTACATTTGTATAAAATAATTCACATCTACATCTTCGGCTTCTCTGTTGCATCCATGACCATCCCCAAGCCATATGACTCTAATTTTTATGGAGCGACATTTGATACCATATGTAGAGAATACTAAGAAGTTCAATTTTCGACATTCTTCTTGACTTCCGTTAGAATTTCATTGATGTTCCTTTGTAGGAAATACTGTTCTTTGATTACTTTTCCAAAAAGATAATGAAATTAAAGCTCTGTAGTGTTATCAGAGATATATTTACACAAATCATCAGCTCACATAAATTAGCATTAAACTATTCTTGTTCATTAAATGGACTTTTGAACCACGGTCTATCGTCTAAAGGTAATAGATTTTTTTCGAATCATAATTTTCTCACACTTTGACTTGTATTATCTTGTTCCGGTCTGTGCTACCGAAAATTTTTGTTACATTGCTATCTAGGTAGGAAATGCGCAGTCAAAATTTACTTCGTTAGCTTCACAAAGAGCGCGAACTATCTTTATTTCGTATCTCGAACTTGATAAACTTGAATAAATTGACCGCAAATTTTTTTAGACTTGTATAAATCAACTGATTGCTGATGTTTGTATATTTTAACACTGTAAAACTGTTGCAAAAATACTTTATTCATCACATTCACAAAATTACAACTCAACAATTATGGAATGAACTAATAGCCCAGTCATATTAGGTAAAAAAAAGGGTCAGCCTCGGAATGAACGATAATAAGCTGAAAATTGGCATAAAACTTTATTTTCTCTTGATAAATATTGTCTCAAAAGTCATCATTGCTATCGTGTCCGCGTCTTAAGGCCAAAGGTCATCATCGGTTTTTTGCGAATATCTCGGTTCCTATTGCTCAAATGAAATTTTTATTAATTATACAAGTTGTAGAGTACAAAATTCTCTACAACTCTTTCGTAACTGACGTCATCATAGAAAAAGATATTGACTTGCTTGTTATTGACGTGCTTGATGAGAAAGTGGTAATGATTCAAACTTTTCTGCTATTTTAGAATCCTCGAAAGCTTTTGCCATTTCAATGGCACATTTTTAAATCAACCTGCCATCAATTAACGGTTTTTTTGCCCTGGACAACATAAGAGACACGGCATAAGAGGCACGCGTTTGAATGAATTATTTTGCTAAACATACCAGTTTGTTGTTTGAGCTTTTTTTCAAATCTGCAACCAAAGCACGTCGTCTTTCATCTGTATAATTAGCATACTTATTTTCATACAATGTTCTGTGATGTCTTTCCACATTATAATCCTTAGGTACCTAAACAACTTGCATATACACAAAACATTGCAGCTTTGCACTATTATGAACAATCAAGTAGTCACTTTCCCAACTTTCCATGTGTAAACATGACAAAAGTCTGTGTGAAGTTGGTGCTAAAAAATCTGACTCCTGACCAAAAATTCTTGAGTCAAAGGGTTTGCTCAGATATCCTTGAAAGCTTAGAAAAAGATCTGCTTTGAAAGGGACCCGATTTGAGTCCATGGAAGCGGCAAAGCAAAAAACGGCATAGCTCCTAAAGGCCCTCACCAATGAAGACTTGCAGCACTGCTTCGATCAATGGAAATAATGTATAGAAAGGTGTGGGAACATTTGAATTTAGAATAATTCTTATAATGAAACAACACGAATCGAATACAAATTAAACTAAACCAAAGTTATCGTCTGCACGTACGTAATTACTAAAAATAACAAGACGGCAACAGATGCAACTGCCGCTAACGAAGAGCGCGAGCTGTGACACGCAGTAGTCTGTGTCTGTCACTGTCCGGCCTACCGACGTGAGCGAGATATGATGCGCAGTAGTCTGGATTGCTAACGCAGTGGTTGCGATTGGAAGGGGTGGCATTGTAATATATTCCTCTTTCCAACTCGCGTTGCGAGTTAAGTCAGACTCGAGTCGGGATGAGTGATGTCCCTCTGTACTGGTTTCGAGTCCATATCGAATTATATAATTCTTAAAAAAACTTCATCCACTTAAAAATCACAATTGAAAGAATAAAGTAATTTCAGTGATTAACATAACACATTAAATGGTATTTCGCAAAAATCCTTTTTATATAAAAATTGATGTTGATGTTCACAATTAATGCTATTGTTTACAACCTATACTCTTTTTACGTTCAAAATACAACATCGTCGAGATTTTTCTAGATACATCTCTTGCGGGTAATTTATACTTTCACGGTCCCCTCGTTTTTTGGCTCTGGAAAATCGACAAATCATATGATTTCGATGAATTTTTTCTAAAATCTTCGTTATCACAGCGAATTTATGAAAAAAAATACAGGAAATATCTTACCTGTAGATTTCATTTAGACTTTAAATGTGATCATAAACGCACTTATTCGCATATAATCGTTCATAACTTTTTTATAAAGCTTCAAACGCAGTTCATATATTTTTATGTTAATCTACACAAAAAACGAACATTTTGGAAAAAAAAAGGTTGTTATTTCGTTTTTATCTCTAGTAGTCAACTTTAGCAAGATACCGTTTTTTTAATAGTGAAAATTTTCAATTTTTTTAAGTTAACTTTTAAGCTACCATTATACTAGGATGCTAGCATCCCACTTTCAGACGAATTTGTGTTGGGATGTTAGCACTCTTAAACAACCTGACCAACGCATGATGTTCATGAAGCAGTTGCTGCAAGTATTGAAGAATTGCTCGCTTTATTCCTGCATTGATCTCTCGACGTCGATCAAGTTGTTCTTCCATGTTGCCCATGAAATATATTTGTAAAAATTTATGCTGTGCATCTTCGAGAGGTAGTAATGTTCCAATTCGATGGTGAATCTGTCCTTCTATGTACAAAATAAAAAACAGTCAGTATTATATTACTATATTCTATGTAAGTACAAAAATAAATACCTTAAATGTCGGATTAAATCCTCGTTCTTCGATAATATCTACCCCAAATGATGTCATTTGGAAACAACCATTGTATTTTTGAGTGTTTGCAAGAAAGTGGCGTGATTTTGGTGATTTGCCACAAAGCATTGAATACAATGGCTCAGGTGGCGGAGTCAACAATGGCAATTTCACTTTACCACTAAGGCAACATAATCCTGGCGTTTCTCCGGAAAACTTTAATGCACCACAATACTCGCAAACAACGTCCATTTGCCCATGCAAACGCTAGGATGCAGGCTATAATCATTGCTGCAATCGTATCGAAACTCTGCTCGATTCAGATCAGCACTTGAATCTCTTGTTCTGCGTCGCAAATTATCTATTTGTGGACCTCTGTTGTTCGCTCGACGATTTTGCATTGTCAACCTAGTCGTTTCACGGGCTGTCTCACTTTGCTCTTGTAATTGAGAAGCACGAAGTCGAGCCATACTAATGCAGCGCTGTTCACGTGCAATTTCTTGTTCTTCTTCAGTCCTTTCATTTGCAGTGTTTCATATCCTTCTTGCATTACGGCTTTGTCGGAAAAGATTCGATCGTCTTGGTCGCCGCATTAGCAATTAAACTTCACTTAATTTCAATTCACCTAAATATTTATTTCGAAACTCAAAATTTCAACTATTCATTAATTCAGACAAAATGTTAGCTGTTTGAGATGCGCGGTTTGTTATTCCAAGTCTGATGCATTTTTGTTTTACCACCTGTTATAGTTCACTCCACTTTTTATTTAAATAGGCAATGGCTCCATCATTGCATTATGATTGTTATTTATTTAATACGAATATTCTTATTCAATAGAAATAGATTTAATATTGATTTCTCACAAAAATCAAGTTGTCATCAATACTTCCATTACATAGCTGTCATTTGCGTTTTGTTATTCCAAATCTGATTCTTTTTTATTATACCACGTTTTATAGTGACTGACTTTTTATGTCAAGTCACACGGGAACGCTGTCGATCGGAATAAAAAGTATCCTATGTCCGTCTCCTGGAACGCTGTCGAACAGAATAAAAAGCGCTGTCGAACAGAATAAAAAGTATCCTATGTGCGTCTCCTGGCTCTAAGTTACCTCCTCACCAATTTTCAGCCATATCGGTATAGCCGTTCTTGAGTTATAAATAGTATAACTAACACAACTTTCTTTTATATATATAAAATATATATATATATATATATATATATATATATATATATATATATATATATATATATATATATATATATATATATATATATATATATATATATATGTAGTAGACAGATGATTACTCAATAAAAAAGGTACAAACCAAACGACTATATGTGAGAAAAGGTCAATTTTGAGAAAAATTTTTATTATTTTTAATTGTGAAAACAAGATAAATCATCATTTTTCTTTCTTTAAATTTTTTCGTTTTTTGTGTAGATTATGAAAAAATATATAATAACTTCATTTGATTATTTGGAAAAAAGTTATCAACAAATATACATGAATGAGTACATTTTCATGAACATTTAAAGCCATTATAACCCATTTTCATTTTTTTATCCCCAAAATTTTTTTCGTAAATCCGCCGTAAAAACGAAGATTTTTATAAAACATTCATCGAAATTAGATGATTTTCCGATTTTCTAGAGCCAAAAAACGAGGAGATCGCAAAAGTATAAAATTACCCTCTAGGGCAGTTTTTTACAATGTATCAAGAATGATCGAATATTATAGAAAATATTTGAAAATTAGTATAATTATAATAACAATCACAAACACTTTATAGCAAAATAAGTTGCTCGTTTTTGTGAACAATCAACCGGGATATCATAATTTAAACTCGTGTAGTTGATAATTTATTTGATGTGTTCCATTATTATTGATCAGCATCCATAGGATAAATAGTTATGTGTTGCGAGAATGCGTATAAGCGCGAACTAAATATTATATCAACACTGCTACCGAATTAAGCTATAAAATAAGTTACGATTGGCGTTCTTCGCATCCCCATAACGTAACCATGATACAAACAACAACATTTGCTATGGAGAAGTGGTCAGCTATTATAAATTTCATAACCATGACATTATTATCGGCGAGCTGTAATTGATATATCGTGTAATTAATTTCAATTTACAGCGTTTCTGCAAATAACTGATACTAGAACCAGCCATTCGCAAGCTGTTTCGCAGAAAAGTAATATATACTAGCCGCATGGGTTTCAATAAATTGGATTGAACGTTGGAATTGTATAAATAATTATCTATTCGATTAAAATTTAATTACAATTCCGTTCAATAAACTATTGTCTGCCTATAGGAAATTATAATGTTCATCATATCAAATAGCACATAGAAATATACCTTACTTAATAAAAAATAGTTCGATGATCCTGGCATGATGAACACACTCTTTACACTGCCAGTATACTAACAGCTTCAGAAACTGAATATAGAAGAAGTTTACATTGAATCTCTGAAGATGATATCATAGTTATAGAAACACGCGTCAGACAGTGTGATGTCGTGCTGGCAAATAATTGAGTAATGGCAATATTATTTTTATTATACTAATCTGAAAATATCATAGCATAGCAGATGGTTCGCAGATGCTTTGAATTTCCTAATGGTATGTCGCAGAGCGTATGTTTTGCAAGTGAGAAGGGTTAAGTAATTTTTGTGATACTTCAATTTTCCTTTGTATGTATTCTTCTATGTGTTGGAAGAACACCATCCTGTATGTCTTTTTAGAGTGAGCAAATCAGCGCCGTTTTTCACCAACAGAATTTTTCAGTTTCAGGTATTTTGCAATAAGTTTCGGAATAGCGCTGATGGTATGGCATCCCACATATTTCGCGTGATACCAACAACTTCGGTATGCCACAAATAATATTCTACTGTTCATATTTTCAGGCCGTAGATCTGCATATTTACAGTGAAGTGCATAGGACTCGAACTTACATCCCTCATTGGTAATGGAAAGACTACTTGACATATGTTTTTCTCTATACCGCAAAACTACCATATATCTCCGATATGTGCCAAAGATTCCAAACTTTTGCCAGTAAATATTGTTTATCTGAAGCCTCGCATAAAAATGTAGTTACTTGTTATGCCGTTAGTACCCTGAACTTTTTTGGTAAATATCCAACAGCTTGACGCCTCAAAGAAGCAATATCTTTTGGATATTTTGTGTAGTCAACAATTTCTTTCATAGTTGAGCAGCTTTCTACCATTAAGAACCTACTCCATAATGAAAATGGGAAACACCAAAATTAAACGCAGGTTTTTGAGTAAGGCCGAGCGTTTGAAACTCGATGCTAACTTCCAGTGCTGCGAGGATATTCCCGGTGATGCTCCTATGCAAAACTCTGGCTATGGGTTTCAGCAATAAACCCCTAACTACTAACACCCCAATTTTGGACACTAATGGTGATGGGAATCTATGAGACCCTCATCTACATCACTCTCCTATTGCAAGGTGTTATTTTTTGAGTGTTTGTTGTAGTTTGATAATTGAAATGCTATATTTGCAAACTTCCAGGATTTGAAAGGCTCTTCCCAAATTTGCAAAGAATGTGTAATCATATTTTTTGTTTCCCTAGGAATTTGTGGTTTTTCCAATCTCTGTCTGGTGACTAGTCTACCAATTGCCAGCTAATTTTTCAACAAAACTAAAGTAGTTGGTCTCATTCCAGGATATGAACTACGTAGGGTTTTCCGAAATCTGCAATCAATTTTCATGATATCTTGACAAAAAATAACCTTCCTGATATCCGATATCAGTGTCATATTTTCAGTAAATCCAATAATTGTTGTAGCTACCTCGCGGTTTTTATTGTATGAAACTTCTGCAGGAATTTCTCTCTCATTTTTTGAATCGTTCCTACAAAGGTCAACTAAATTTTCAACAGATGGTCTGCTAACTTGATTGATGAAAATCAATTGTCTGCTGTTATGTTCCTATTAGATTTGTAAGAAGGTTTGGCTAATCTGATAACTGATTGCGTTGATTTGCCGAATTTTCATTTTATCTGGGTTAGACCTACACCATCTGTATATCTTCTTGCATGAATAGAAGCATTATTCAGATATTTTATCTGTACGGGTTATTATTTTCATGCGGTATTTGTCTGGTATGGACAGAGTGCATTTCAAATTAAAATCTGTCTTCAAACATAGAATTTCGCATTTTAAATAAGTGTTTCTAAAAACTAACTATTAATGGTGGCAGGATTCGTCTTCTTTCTCTCTTCTCTGTCTTCTAGATTGTCAAACGCAGCGATCTAAATAAAATTGAAGAGCGTCCATTGACATCATTGCTCTAAATATATGCCTCCCCGTTCCGTTCATGGCTAATATGCTACTGATGTCTTTATCGTGAGATTTTTAAGTTGACGAATATAGAAGCAACCCAAAGAAAGCTTGCAGTTCAACAACATTCACTTATGCTATTTCTGACTTATTCGGTCGCTTATTTTGTCTCAAGGAAACTAATTAGTGATTGGTCCATGTAACAATCAACTCTAAAATTTTTCCTGAGATCAGCTCATTGAAGTATCCCATAAGGTTAGTTTCATCTTCTATCAGAAAACGAGTGACAGGTAAACGAAAACGGTTTTTCCATAGAAATAGTGATATCTTCTCCATTTTCTTTGTCATTACTGGAATCATTACTAGTGTCAAATTCACTGTCCCTGCCTCCCATTTCACTGTCCTATTGTTGATCACTTATACGCATTTCAATCTGGCTTAACAATTTCCTCAAAATTAGTGTCAGTATATCTGATATACTCAGCTGAACAACATCCATTTCATGCAGTGAAAATATCACGTTAATACTGACGCGTAGTCAGACTTCTACACGTGAATATCCGAAAAACGCCAAATAACTCAATGTTGCTGCATCGACAGGTTGTAGGTCACTAAAATGAGGAAGATACATGAAGCGACAGAATTTAGGAAAAATTTCGAAGGGTGAAACAGCTGGATGATTGCGAGGGAGAGTCTAGCAGACTCCGCCTTTTTGGTTAAGGGTGATGTAAGCTGAAAATCCATTCCATATGGTGGCTATTCAAAGAAAGAGCGAGAAGCCCTGAAAGTCATGCTTCTAACACACTAGTTCAAACTGAAATACCAATCACTTAGTGTTGAAGCCACCTCCATAAAGATGCAAAGTTATTAGAGGTGATTTGAGATGTGTCCTTGTCACCCTTATAATCGCCGTGTAGGGATGGCATATATCCATGTCTATTTTAGTACAATCATGTATAGAATTTTCACTACCCCCATTGTTCCAACTGTACACACAGGACCTTCCAGATTTTTACAATCTTCTCCGATGTATTTATCCATTTGCCGATATTCTCTGCTTATTTTGTATCCACACAATTTCCAATTTATAAATATTTTATTTTTCTTCCATTTGTCAGATATTGTCGTCAGGGAATTTCCATCTAAGTCCATCTCTTCTCTAGCATATCTCACTACTATTTTATTTCTCATTCACCTTTCTTTTTTCTCTCTATCAGGTTGATACCTCATGATTATCTTTCCAAGGATCTTTGTGTGTTTTTTAATGTGTCCATAACTTTATGAGTGACCATATTTAAAATCCATATGCAATGCTAACCATGCCAACTCGTGTCTCACTTTTTGTTGTTTTTGTTGTTCCATTGTTCCATGTTTTTCCATTATTCACATTGTTCTTTTTCTTTTCTGAGAGTTTTGCCTTCTGCTTACCACATTCGTAGTTTTTTGTAGTTCTTATTGATACCTATACATTTGGTTATAGTGTCCATTCTTTCACAAGTTCTCACATCTCTTCTCTCTTATCAGGTTCCTAGTATTGTCTACAAATTTCTATCTCTCTTTACCTTTTGCTTTCCAGATACACTTTTTAAGGCTTTATTGAGAAGTTCAGGTGATGATGTAATCCCTATCACACACCTATTTCTTTGTATATTTTCGTTTTGTTCTTTCATAAATTTCAATTGTTGTTTTGGCATCTGTACATATGTTCATTATTGGGCATTTGTGTCTTTAGTCTATTAACTACAAGACTTACTACTACTACAAAATATGTGATTTGAACGCATCCATCGCTTCTTCAGGTATAAAGACATGTTGACCTCGTAATTTTGGTTTGTAGGAATACGGAGAAATAATTGTGTGCTAAGACCGCACGGCGGATGACCCATAAATTCGATGTTTTGACTGATGTGTGAGACCTCGCATTGTCGTGGTGGAGCATGATTCGTCTTCTGCGATTGGTTTCTCCAATTTTTTCGAACAATTTTGGCAAAAAAATGCTGGTGCATTATTCATAATTGACCGTTCTAGGCTGCTCTAATGAAATGGTGGCGACATGTCCAGTTATTTCGAATAAACAGGTGACCTTTGCTTTGAAGTCCTTCAAGCGTCAACAACTATTATTGTATTTGAATTATGCGGTATCCAACGCGAACAAATCTTTTTGACAGTTATACATGCGAGTGGAACTAATGCCCAAGTATGCATCGGTATGTCAATATCAAATAAAATCATCGAACGAAAATGTTCGTGATTTAAACCGCTTTTTTACCAAGATGAATGATTCAAGTATCTGTATGTAGCTCAAAAAGCACTTGTATGAAGTTAAGTTCTAAGTACGTTCAACATCGAAAATGACAAATTTTATTATGGAAATGTCAGATTTGACATATTCACATGAATGCTATCATATCTCACAACTTGAATAGCAACTCTCGTAATATCGCCCAGTATTTAACACTATCAAACGCCGCTTCAAAATCAATGAACACAATGTCGAGTAGTATGTTATATTCATTGGCTCGCTCTTCCATGGTCATAAGTACATTTATGAACACGGCTTGTTCTTTGATGCTAGACAGCTACTCTTTTAGCTTATAAATTATGTTAGTGAGAGTTAGTAGTAGATAGTTTGTCAGATCGCTCTTGTCACATTTTCGATAATGACGCTATTCCAACATTTCTTTGGTTGTTTTATCCTATCCAAGACATTTAGGCATTTCTTAGGCTGTAGTTACGTTCTTTCTTAAACTCATTGTTTCATTGGAGCTCAGCCGGATCTATTTTCGTTGTGATTTCGGTTAGTACTAGTTAATTGCATATAGAAGTTTATTTCCCATGTAGTTCATTGAAATATTATTGCTTCAGTTAATTCATAATAACATAAGAACTTATCAGATATAATTACAGGGGTATCTCATAAATTCCTTTTTTATAAGATGTTTATGAATTTTTTAATACCCTTTGGAAGCATCACCAATCAAACCAGCTTCGCAATGTTTTTAAACTTCAAACGCAAAGTAAACATTGCGATCCGAATAATGAATCACGATAACATTCAACGACATCGACAAATATTGAGATTACTTTTACATTTAAAAGAGGTGCTTTTGATGTGAAGCAATTTCGAAGTTTTGACTCACAAACACCAGGTAATTTGCATCGGCTTCAGTCAACAGCCTTGTGCATATTTTTAGCTTTTCAAACTTCTTATTCATATATAATGTCGAACTCTTATTTGATTCTAATATTAGAAAGAGTTTAAAATAACTTTGATTTTGTGAAGAATATCATGTTCAATCGCACAAATAATAACTTTGCAGACTCATGTTTTCAATATATTTTTCTAAATAAACCTGAAACACAAGTGAAGTGTGGGAATCTTCCGATCAATCGATTTCATAAAATCATAATACGTAGATGAAGCATTGAAATACAATAAAGTACCAAAACAAAAATAAATTATAGTTTAGAAAAACAAAACAACACGCCTTTAGCAATAATAAAACTGAACAATTATAAATAATTCTTGCCATGAGAATAGAATTACTGATGAGAACATAAATATCACTATCATGAAAGCCTCGGGTGCTGTATGCAGAAGATTAATGAAATGCAAAAGAAAAGAGCTCGGGAGAAGATATTCTGATGGGAAAAGAAGAGAATAGTGATACAAAAAGAGAACTAAAAATGGAATTATTTGATAAAAAAGTTAGAGGAAGACTAAGAATTACAGTATATATATCTTGTCTATGCACGTTTCAAAACACGTTTCCGTCACTATAATCGTATTTGAACAGTTGCGGTTTGAACGTGTTTTTTTTCTCGTGGCGAAAACCATCTGTCTCGAAAAACAGGAGCAACGTATCAATCTCTAATTTCTCGTTAAATTGAAAAAAACTCTGACTGGGTGCTATAAATTGTTGCAAGAGGCCTATGAGGAGAATTATCTATCTCGTGCGCGTGTTTTTGAGTGGTGTAAGCGCTTTAGTCAGGGAGGGAGCACTGAAGATGACCAGCGCCCAGGCGGCCCTGTAACTGTTTTAGCACCGGAAACAGAGATGAAATTTAACCAAATCGTGCGAGCAGATCTTTGAATGAGCATCCGGATGATTGCTGAGGCTGTGAACAAAGAAACGGTTACAAAAATTTTACAAAGAGGAATTACCCGTGACAAAAGTCTGTGCGAAGTTAGTGCCAAAAAATCTGACTCCTGACCAAAAGCTCTTGCGTTAACGGGACTGCTCAGATTTCCTTGAAAGGTTAGGAAGGTTAAAACAATATTTGCTTTGAAAGGGACCCGATTTTAGTCGTTGGAAGCGGTAAAGAAAAAAACGGCAGAGCTCCTAAAGGCCCTCACCCAAGAAGACTCCCATCACTGCTTCTTTCAATGGAAAAAACGTATGGAAAGGTGTGTGGCGAGGGAAAAAAAAGTATATTGGAGGGGAGCATTCGAATGTAGAATAATTTCAATGGAAAACCCTTTTTCGTAACCAATATCGTTATTTAATAGCCAGACCTCGTACAGGATCAGATGGATTAAAAATAATTGAGAATAATAATGAAATTGAAGTTAACGAAAATGAAATGGACAGAAAAAATAATGATATAAAAGAAGAAGAGAATATAAATAATGTAATACAAATGGATAATGACATATTAGGAGATGAATGTTATATTATAGAACCTAAATCAGATACAAAATATTGAATATACAGATTCAAAATAATATAATTGATAAAAGTAAAATGAATAATGAAAATGAGAAATTTGAAATTAATTACGAAACAAGAGAAAAAAAATTATGAGAATAATAATAAAATGAGTTTTAGATATTTTAATGAAAAATGAAATGAGATAATAAATTAAAAGAGAATAGAACAACTATGTGAAATACATATATACTTTCGGACTTTAGAAAAGAAAAACTATTGTTTAAATCATTAGATATATAAGAAATTTATTTATGAAATTCATAATTTTGTTTACTCAACAAAAAAAAAGAAAATGCTAAAAAAATTATAGTCAATGCAAATGAAACAATACAAAATGATAGATATGAGTGAATTATTAAGAACAAAACAAAATTCAATTCGTAAAAGAGGTTATTGACCCTACCCAATTATATGAATTATGCTATTATAGAGAAAAATGTATAGAAATATTTTGAAAACGCTGCGTGTAATTAAATTCGTTCATTGTATAAATGTTGTGAAAGATGTTTTGATTATTGAAAAACAGAAAGAGAAAATGGAGCATTATCACGTATATAAGAAAGGACATAGAGGGATTAATAATCTCAGAAATTCATTAGGTCAAAACCAGTTGTTCATTCTGTGAAGATGGAAGAAACTTATGAAAATATTCGCTTGCTCTTAGACAAAATTAACTACAACAATTATTTTAATGGGACTTCAGGGAGGGCTTACGAAACATTGCTGTTTTCTTTGTCTATGGGACAGTCGGGCAGTAGATCAACACTATGTAAAAAAAATGGCAAGCAAGAAGTTTCAACCGGGATCTCAAAATCTTAAGTTTATACCCCTTGTAGATCCCAAAAATGTCCTTCTGTCCCACCTTCAGATTAAACTTGGATTGATGAAAAACTAAAGGCTATGGATAAAGAGGGTGATGGATTCAAATACATTTCCCCAGTTGAGAGATGTCAAATTAAAGGAGGGAATTTTTATTGGGCCACAAATAAAAAAAAATACTGAACGATGACAATTCTGCGAAAAAGCTCACCAGACTGGAACTTGAAAGGCATTTGTTAGTGTAGTGACAGGATTTTTGGACAACAATATGAATCCAAAGTACCAACAGTTAGTTGATGAATTCGTAGACGCCTACAAATCTCTTGGTGGTCGAATGAAAATTCATTTCCTATATTCCCATTTTTTCCGAAAATTTGGGAGCTGTCAGTGATGAGCAGTGTGAGAGGTTCCACAAAAATATTAGAACAATGGAAAATCGGTATTAAGGACGGTGGGATTTGGCCATGATGGGTGATTACTGTTGGTTTTTGAAAAGAGAAAGTGCAACCCATTATAAAAGAAAAAAGTGGAGCTAATTGATATTTAAAGTGATTGTTTTTATATTTCAGGCATGCTTATTAGATGTAAACTATGAATATATTTTCAATAAATATTGAATATTTCACCAATGAATATGGTTCTATGAATGTAACTTAAAAACCTTACGTGTTTCAATAATTTTTTTCATATTTTCGTATTTGTATATGTCCATATTAGCACAATATTCTATTCATTCTTGTGTTACTACAAAAAAATCTTTTTTGTCGACCAGTGAATCTACTTAATCACATAACTCACACGGTCTACTGTATAAAATAACAGCCGATAGCGGTTCAGAGTTCAGAAACAATGACCTACAAAACTTTTGTAAATTATGTAAAATTGAATTGCAGTAATATGTGAGCATAAAATTTCAACTCTAATTCACCTATTGAGAGATTTGCCTTGGGTGCTGTATGACATTTTAAAACTAACTTTACGTTTTGTAACCATTAGATTTTAGTCTAATTCCCATTCCAGAGATTAACCGAATGATTTTTTCGATTACTGAAAATTGAAAATGTGATTGTCGGCTTCTATAATAGAGACATTAGTTTTAATTTGTAACTTCATCCTTACGTCTAGGAATATTCTTCTTTATTTGTTTGATTGCATTCCTTCCCACGTTATCTAAGATCAGATTTGTCAAAAAAAAGCTCTTATCATTTCTGTTTAAATATAAAATACTTATTACTCATCATTTTGTATTTTTAGATATCAAATGCGCCAAAGATGCTATTTTTCCCACTTAAATATTGTTTATTTCAGCCTGGTCAACAATAATTACTCCACTGCAACAACTTTTTGTAATTTTTCTAAGGCTTTCGATTGTGTTAATCATAATATTTCAATTAACAAATTGCAATACCGGGGTTTCAGGAGAACACCTTCCGCGATGTTGAATTTATACCTTATCAACTGAAGTCATCTTGTAGGGGTTGAAACAACGATGTCCTCTTGCAAGCCAATAGAATGTGTAGTAACTGAAGGTTCTGTGCTAGGCCCTTTTTAGTTTTTTCTGAGTATGAACGACATATGTAGAAGATACTAGTTTCTCTTGGAGTAACCCATATGTCATATAAAAATACTGTGCAGCCTTTTATAACTAAATAACATAATTTACGTAGTTGGATCTGTAAAATTCTCATATCTGTTCATTGAAATGGGAGCTACATATCTCACGAATGTTTCGATAATCAAGTTATCATCTTCAGAAACTAAAGGTAAAATTAAACCTATGAACTTACCTATTTTCTATTAAATTTTACAATTAAAATAGGGACAAAAGACTTATTTCTTACAAGCCCACTTTATAGTTTGGTAATTGAGGAATAAATGTGAAGATTCTTGCCGAAGGGTTTTCCTGCTGGAATAATTTTTCACGGGAGAAGGTTCATTGGTGGGCAACTTTAGATGAAAATAGGCTTTAGCTTACCTCCAATCTCTCAAGATGATAACTTGGTTTTCGAAGCGCTCGCGAGTCAGTGTAATTGTGAGTGTTGGTGTAGTGGTAGGGTAATATATTTAATGTGACTGACTATACAGAACAGTTTTAAAACTCGGTCTACTATTAAATTAACATAAAAAACAATCTATAACTTATAAGCAAAACGTATTATGATTTTTCCCTATCTCAAAATTCTCGTTTCGTTTATCTCCCAAAATATCCAAGTACCCTCACGAACCTTTCTTTCCCACAAACATACAACTTTTTGTAGCTACTTCAATAAACAAACAAAGGACTGGTTTTCAGATAACCACTTATGTATTTTTATAGAAGTTCGCAGACCCAGAAAGGATTGTTTGTGAAATGTCTATCGGTCCGCGGATTCAATTCAGAAAAAACAACTCACACAAAGTTTTTCTTTTCCCTAAAAACGATTTGAGAAAAAAATAATGTTGATTTGTGGAATATCAATGTTATGAAAAAGTTATTCGACGCAGAAAATATAATAATATATACTTACAAGCCTCGTCCCGATTCATTTGACACACTTTTATAATTTATACAGTAGAAATGGTCGATGTATTCCAACCATCTCGTGACTAAAGCTAAGGACACATTTTCAACACGTGTCGTGTTAACACGCATTAGTACGTGTTATATAAATATCTTTCACGGTATTTAAAACAGATCTATGAATGTTATTGTGATGTGTCGTCAGAGACCGACAACACTGTGTTTTCAATATCTACGTTGATCAGATTTTCGTCAGAAGGGCTAAAAAGTGTTCTAGGTTATATTCACTACCTGTGCCGAGTTTTTTACCTTTACCGGTAGGTTCTGAGCATGCCTACGTTGGTTTATTGGATAAACCCAGTACTTCCTGGATTCATATTGTAGCACAAGCAATGCTGCAGTAACCGCAATCATTTCCTCTTCTTCATCCAACCAATCCATCTCTTCTTGTAGTTGCTCCATTATATTATGAACTCCGGAGGATTGTGAATGCGTGTTGTATGAACGTGAAGGTCGAGGATACTACTACACCAGTTTAAAAACATCATAATGTCAGCTGGCACATACGTTTTACAGCAGAGATATGTGTCCGGCTTATCTGATGTCGCAATTTGACGTGTCGGGTTGACACATGTTACCACGTATTGAAATTGTGTCCTTAGCTTAATCCGTTTACAACAATATAAATAAAACCAAAATTTTTGTCAACTAACTTATATTCGATAGGTTGGACTTGCTTATATTCTATTTATATGATTAACATCAAAATATTAAGCACAGCTCTTTCGATGAAAATATCGATATACTGGGTGAATGAATGAATGAGTTTTTTTGCAGGATAATGAGGATTTCATATAAGTAGGTACATATTTATGTAGTCTACCAAATTGACGTAATATTCAGTCTCTCAGATTCAATCAAATGAGTGTCCTCTTAACGAAATTAATTAGTTTGCCTAAGACTGAGTTTGTCCAAATCAGAGTTCGTTTCATCAATACGTCTTTGCTCAAAGGCATTCTTCTCTGAAGTATCAAATGTCAAATGAAGATTTGTGCTAAACAGTTTTCGAAAAATCTTTCAACAACAGGTAAAATAACTCCTCTCCAAAGGTTTGCGGTTTACCAGATTTCGCGACAAGTAATGTGATATTGTAAATGCTCGCAAGCCATCATCGTTGCTTTCATACCTAGAAGTAAGCATACTTAGTCTTTTTTCATATTTATCTCTCAATGTTTGAAAATATGTTAAATATTCACCTATTTTATTAGGATGACACATTACATACGTAAAATAATACGAGGGCTGTTGTTTCAACATCCGATAGGCTATAAGTAAAACACAAAATCATATAGAACAATAATTTTATTACGAATCACACTTCGCAATTCACACTTGGCGGTAGCATCAATAATGGCGGACATGTTTACGTGGTTCTTGCACAACGCCGACTGATGCCTGAATGTCAATAATGGCGGAATGTGTAGTGCGAGAGCTTCACAATCATCTATTGTGCATGCCCGCTTTCTTCTGCTCGCGTGGCAAATGCACGGAGCGATCCGAGGTTGAAACAAAAACGGACCTTGTAAATTATACTTATATATAGCATCTAGCATGGCGGTTGAATATTTCTTTCCATCTAATTTCCTTTTTCGATTAAAATAAATAGTAAAATAGATAATATATGAAATGAAACTATATGCATGTATCAAAAAGGAAGGTGGGTTCTCACTTTTTCTACACTGGCAATCACTAATCGATTCACTTCGTCGTATTAATTAAGTCTAAATGAGCGTTACTGATGACGCGGCTACCGGCGCGGCAACGGCAAGTCTTGACTCATTGTACCGAATATGGAATATGAAAGTTTTTAGAAGTAACAGTCGCGTAGCTTCTTAAAATATTATCTGATTATATTGGTAGGAGAAGTCAAGCAAACATTTCCGTTCTTCACTATCGAAACAAAATGGATTTTCATGGACCTTTCGCTTACGCTTGTGGACCATTTTTTGTTATGACTAAGGTAGACCCTCGTCGAATTTCCCCTGGTCCACCTGGAACACTTTGAGAATAACAAGTATAGATAATACTACATGCACTATGATATGTAATCCTAGTAGTATGAGCTAACTTTAATCTGAAGTTTAAGAACATAGGACAATATAGTATCATTATTTCAGATGTTTATGCTCTGACTTAGTTACATAAGTTATTCCGTACTGCCATTTTGTTTCCACCGGTTACATCTTCTGTTTTCAGTTTTAACCAAGGTGTCCTACTGAGAGATGGATCATTCTTCATTTTTCTCTTAACGAAGCATACCAATTTTAGAAGTGTTTTAAGCGCAATTGCCACTCCATGAAATATATACTATATATAAAAATGTCCTTGAACAGATATTAACGTTAGTGAATAGATGAAAAAGGTTGGAAAGATCTCCACTCCATTTCAATATATTCAAAAAAATTCATAAACAAACTACTGTGTTAATGAATTAACATGCTTTTCATCGATTTTCTGGAAATGACTATTAGTTAATACACAGTTACAGGTATAATTAGGCATTTCTTGGGCGCAATTTCGAATTTTATACAGGTATTCACAAATCGTACAAAATTTTTAACACTATTTACCACTAACAAATAGTAACAATAGCATTGTAGTCTTCCCGTCTCACGGCGTTTCAATTGATATAGAATTTCAAAAGCTTCCAAGTTGATAATCTCTTCATACCTACAGATGTAGAATTAAATGGAGAGTCTTGGAATTAGTTCTTCAAAGAATTGATTCTAGCAATATATACATGTTCAATTAAATAAAAATTCGCTAAAAACAATACAGTAAGCAAAGCTCACAACGAATTCAACGGGAGTTTACGTAATGTCAATTATATCGTTGTCTCTTTCCACCATTGCTACCACCGCTTCTTCTTCATTTTAGGAGAAGGGTTCCTGTTTCTGAATATGTTATGGGCTTGCAACAAGTGTATGGAAAATTAGCTCAAGCATAAGCATACATATATTGGCTCAGAAGGATCCTATTTTCAAGCCGATAATTAGGATTTGTTATTAAAATGAATAAAAATGTTGTTGGTAATGGTCAGTTCGAGTTAAAATGAATCACAAGAATGAAAAGAAATATATAGAACTCTCAGCTCTAGGAGCTTAACCTGTCAACTAAAATGTTATGAGTTAAACAAATCACTATTATGGTGGAAATCTGAGTGCAATTGTGTGATATAACATAAAAAGAGAGTAATTAGCTCATATAAATGTATAAGTTCACTGAAGAACTGCATTAGTGTCAATAGATCAGTTGCTGGACCAAAAAATTCCTACAAATAGAGCCGAAAAATACTATTTCCATTTTTGTAAGGACCAAATGACAATGAACTTGTAAATAACTATTACAGTGAGCTAAAGAATAACAATTCAATGGAAAAAACATGTAAGAGTTTCGAATGGATAGAGAACAATAAAATAGTCCCGAAGAAGACACAGATAAAGAATTATTAGAAAAAGAATTTTGAATTTTCAGGTGCCCTTGAATACGATAGGAATGATTGGTGATGACTTTGTTTTCATCTTTATCTTATATGAAGTGAATATTTCTATAAATATTACGCCATCTCATTTTTCTGTGTATTACTTGAAAAATAGACAGTTAACGATTTCAAACATATTTTGAATAAAGAATTTTGGTAATTGCGCTTGTTCTTCTTAGCTCATATATTTTTCTTGTTGCAGATGGCTAAATCAAATTCAACGAGAGTTACTTTGGAAAATGTTGAGAGGGATACAGCAGGAAAATTCAAGTGTGAAGTATCTGCAGATGCTCCCCTTTTCCATACTGACATAATGACAGCTGATTTGATTGTCGCGGGTAAGAAAACTTTTGTGAAGTTATTTCCAAATGATAAACGGTAACCGATCCCTAACTACACCACAAAATTGATAAACTCTGGTGACAAATCTGAAGATCGTCAGGCCAAACAACATCTAGCATTTCTAGTTTAGTCAGACAATAATCTTAAGTTTCCCATCAAAAATTGTATCCAAGATTCTTGGCCCGATATATGGAACAAGAGGTTCACGATATTATCAAACAGTGAGGGTCAACATAAACATATATTTTATTAAAATAATTGGATCTTTGATATGATGAAAGAAATATTTTTGCTCAACTTAATGAAAGATGACATTATATCTCTGAAATCTTGGCAAATTCATCTTGGTTAAAAAAATGGAAATAGATGGTGAACATTTTCAAGCGATGATTTTATATGACTTTCGATTTGGATTAAACCAAGCGCGGATCCAGTGGGGATCATGTCCTTCCTAAACCCTGATTAATATCCATTTTTGTATGTGCATATTAGTATAGTTTAATTTTTAATAAATTGTAATTTTTTAGTTAGAATTGATAAACGTTATTATGATTATTTAACAAGTCAAAATAAACTCAATCAAAACTCTTCGCATTATCCGTTATTTCGCGTTATTCAACTGTAATGGAGAACTACCCTAGACAAAACAAGAATATACAGTATACTGACTAACGCTGTGATATATGATTCAAAGTCTATGAGGAATTCAGTTTTAAAGTAAAAATTGCGTAAAATTCGTCATTATAATGTCAAAAACAACGTAATTAACTTTTTTGTGTTTAATATTTTGTGGGTAAAAGGCTTAAAATGCCATGTCTCTGAGGGAGGACTCGCCTTAATACTATTGACCATGGATCTGCCCTTGGATTAAACCATCAGGATGAATTTTGTGAAAATCGTACAAAATCGGTTGTTGTCCCAGGAAACATCGATACTGTGCGTAATCTGATATTGCAAGATCGTAATGTGACAAACCATGAGATTGAAGTATACTTAGGAATTGGTTTCACTCGCATACATTGGATATTGTATGAAAATGAGGCTATCAAAAATATTTGATCACGTGGGGTACCGCATAATTTGACAATCGCTCAAAAAAAGTCGTGGATCGTTGCATATGAATCTGAAACTAGTCATCTTTCAAAATGAGCCAAGTCAAACAAAAGTTATACGGGCACGAAGAAACACTTCGAAGCTAATGGTCGCCAGTTTTTTCGGAAAAACTAAACATTGCAATCGTTCCACTATAGCAATGTAGAACGCTCAGTTTTAAGTGATATGCCAGCATTTTTTCCTAGAAGTGTTTGAAAAAATTAGGAAAACTAATCGCAGAAGACACATCAGTTCAGACCAAAACGTTTTTGAACAGTTAAAATATCGAATTGATCGTACAGAGGATCAATTTGATTTTCTAACTGTCCTTGTTTGGCATTATTATTCTCGCAGATCCAAAATAAATGACGAGGTCAACATTTTTCTATACTTAAAAAAGCAGTTGATGGGTCCAAATCACATATTTTAGAGATACCTCAATCAGAATGGAAAAAATTTTGAGTAGGAACCTTCCTATTATTATACCTTGAACTTACTAATTACTAATGGTTTCTTGCATATTAAATAAATATATTACTTCTCAATTTGATCTCAATTTTAGACTGTTATATATATATATATATATATATATATATATATATATATATATATATATATATATATATTACAATAAATTTCGCTGTATACAAAAAAATCATTTATATTCCAATTATGACCAAGGCTATTTTTGAATTAAGAGTGCCATATAACATTCGGAATATTTTGAGAAGCTTTGGAGAAACTAAGCACTTCAAAATAGGGACGTAACTCATCTTCTTACCTGTATGGGATGTAGACCCTTTCGTTCCAACACGTATTAGATTGATAGTCCAACCTAGGAGTACAATAATTGTTAAGAGCTTTTCGAATAATTCGTCAAAATAACAGAATAATGGAATAGGATTGTGAAGGGTACGGTAGAAAATCTCTCATTAGTTTCGATATTGAGGAATTGATCAAATAATAGACAGTATTGAAAATTTTTATTATTTCTTGAAAACGCCAATCTAATCAATCTAATCCCAAATCTTAATAATAAGGGAGGAGTTACATTCTATATTTATTTCGAAATCGCCCAGATTCAGGAGTAATTGCGAAAATATTTGGAATTAGGGCGAGCTTAATAGGTAATGCGTCTCGTGTTGCATATGATGCACATCTGTATAGTATGATTCCTTTTTAAATAAAAGCATGCAAATTCTATTTCTTTCCATTTATTTATATGAATAGCAGAAAAATAGAAAAAATATCTTAAACCATTCGTAATGTTAAAATGTTGTGAGCTAGTTGACGTGAAATCGACTGCTGTCGAACATGAAGCGGATGACAGTAACTTCAGTGCCTATGTAGCAAAAAGCGATTTTACTGCTGATATCTATCGACTGATAATTTACTTTACTACTGATTTTTTTAAAAAAATCATGCAAGACGCTTTCTGGAACACATTTGACATTTAATATTTATTTTCCTTTGATAAAAAGTCATTATGGACTTTTTCCCGGATATACAATGTATCCCCAAATACATGAAACGACTCCCATTCGAGATGAAAATTTTGTCACTGCTCAGTGGAAGGCTAGGTTTTAACATCATTTGAGTTTTGAAAAATCAAATATTCTCCTATTATTTTCCAGAAAACATATTTTTCTGAGGTATTGTATATAATAAATATTAAAAAAAAGCCGTGAGCAGCAGAGCTCCACCACGAAAGTCGAATTTTTCGTCGAATGAAGAAATTAACTGATACACAAGCAAATCTTTCCATAAAATGAATTTCTTGGAAATGATATCAATTCTCAATCTTATTTCTTTATATGGAAAATTTGCTATTCCTCAATAACTTTTCATTTCACAAGTTAATTCTCTCTCTCGAATGAAAATTCATAATTTCAATAGACCTGGTGGTCTTGAACCCTCTTGTTCAATTCCAATTGACAACAAAGAAAAAATTGTCATAATGACAAGAAATTTCGAAAATGGGAAGTAAAAAAAATCACCCTAGCAACGATCATACTCGTATTATTCATTAACTAGGAGGCGGTCCAGTTCAACAATTACAACGATCAAAATGATTTTGGACGTTTTGTGCTAGAAGAAGAAAACTTTGAGCTTAAGAAAGAGAATTCTTTAACATCACCCCTACTTTCATGCGAAGTTCGAACCCTCTAGTTAAACTTTTTCTGGCCAAAAATGAGAAAATATAACAAAAATGACCATAAAATGGAGAGGGGTGGAGATGGAAAGTTTCGACAATAGACAGGAAATCATCTCGCATCTAATTGAACCTACATGTGAAATTTCATTTTTCAGTCACTTTTCTTTTGACCTGCAGAGGTGAGCAAAAGTCAAGAACCATTTTTTTTGCACTGCGACCCCTCGAAATATTCATAACTACAGACATTTGAAAAACCATCATAATCGTGTTCAGGAGGTCTCAAAACATGGGAAAAATGATGTGCCCCCCATTTTTCTTCTAGTCATGCCTACCGTAATAGTCTAATTTTTCCTTGAAAAATTCGACTAAAAAGTTATTGAGAAAACTTGTTTAGAATCAACAAATTTTCTATTTTCATATTATAAGCAAGTAACAAAATGATGCTCATCTTGATCAATGCATTATCGGCAACGTTTCTCAAAGGAGAGGCAGGTCCGGCGAAGCACGTCAATCTGTCCACGAAAAGTTTCAAATTCTTCTTTAGCTGCAGTTCGGAGATCGAGAAGGGTGCGAGCTCCTCTTGCAAAAACACCGCCCTTCAAATGACCAGACAGAAATAAATCACAGGGTTTCAGATAATATGAGCATGTGGGCCACTTAACGAATGTTCATTTGCCTATCCATTCTCCAAAATGAGCATTAATGTATTTCTGCATATACTCGTATAACATGTATTGCTGCATGAAATGACGGTGGTTCACGAGAGTTGTCAAATAATAGTGGTAGTATACGAATTGTTCTCTTTCTTGCAAAATTAAGTTGAAATTCGTACATTAATCGCAGGTCCGTACCATTTTCGCCGAATTAAAATACCTTCACCTACCGTGGACAACAACGCGAAAAAATATGCATCCACCAGGATCTTTCGTGATAGAAAACAGCCTCGAAAAACCACAAACGCTGAAGATAAACATATGGTATTAATCAGTGAATGTGATTGACCACTCACGAGTCAAAGATAGCAGATCAATAAATCTAGTGATCTTAGTGATCTTTGAGTACTTCTACATTAAAAATGAGAGTGAGAGAAGGCCTTTTTGGAAGGGTGGCATTAAAGAAACATCTTTTGAGACGTCAAAATAAAATAAAAATGTTGTAGTGACTTAAAGAACATGAAAACTGTACGCATGAAGAGTGGCAGAAAGTTTTATGGAATAGGCAAAGTTTGAATTATTTGGGTCTAAGAAAAAAGTGTTTGTGCGCAGGTCAAAGAAAGAACGTATGCGGCGGAGGTTCGGCGACTGGAATCTGGAAAATTGGTCGAAAGAAGGGTATAAAAATATAGTTTTGGTCAGAACCTGATCGGCACATAATATATGTTACCTTATGACAACTATCACTTGCATACCTTGAAGCTGTACGAAGAGTATTTGTAAGACTTGGAAAGGAACAATGTACTGAAAGTAGTGATTTGGCCGCCACAGGGGCCGAGTCTCAACCCGATAGAGTTGTTATGGGATAAATTGGAAGGGGAAGTTAGAAAGCAGTGCCAGAAAATCCTGAAACAAATATACGATGATTATTTGTCTACATTTTTACAAAGAATGTCAAAATTGTGCACTGAAATAATAAAAACAAAAAGGGGCTACATCGATGAATAAAAAATTTAAATACGTATTGGTTTTATTTGTTGTTTATTACGCAAACTAAAGGGTGTGCAAAAACTTTTGACCGGTAATGTACATGCGGATTTCATCAAGACTCAACTTATTCGCATTCAAATTCTCGCGACGATTCCGCGCTTCCTGAACAAGGTATTATTAAAGCAGAATTTGCATGTAGAAGTAAAGATCTAGCAGAAATATGACCATCTATCTATTGCAACATGTTAAAAAAATATTTTATTTGTAAGGATAACAAAAATAAATAATTTTCCTTCTAAAATGATAAACGTAATTAGTAGGAATTTCTTCTCTCGTTATTCTGTATATTTCTTTCTATTATCTATTTTTAGGTGGTTGTTCACACAAAGCTCAATTATATGTTCTCTTTGTCCGTTTCTCCTTCTGAGCAGGATTCTATTCCTCTGTTCGTTTTTCCCACTCTTCCGTTTTATAATGTTACAAAAACACCCTACTTGTTATAGCTTATTTTTCGTATTTAAATAAGTTCATTTTACTACAGTATGTTACACCACGGAAATTTTTCTTTGTCTACCGTATATAAATACAATTTCAATACTCCATAGTGCTTAAGCGACTTTTGCTACGTTCACTGAAATAAACTTGTTTTGGTCTATGAAAGTCATCTGTAAAGTTCTTTAACATATACCTCGTATAAATATGAGAAATACAGTTCTGACTCTTTTTAAATAGTACATTTTTTCGTTGTGCTTCTTCACATGTTTCAATAAAACAAATTAACTGCAACCGAAACACATTGAACGGAATATCAAAGCAAAGAATAAGCGCAATTTGCATTTCAAATTTGAGGTCTCCGAAGTAATTTTTTTGTGACACCGAGGAAGTTTCTTGAATACATTCGCTGCTTTAATCATATCGTATTTGAACCGGTACACCCGCTCTCTATTTTTAACAGCTGTTGCTACTCCATCATCTTTAAGTCTGTAAAAAGAATATCTTTGCTCATATTTATAAGACTAGGTCTTTCGGGGCCTAAGGAGTTCATTGAAGTCTAATCCCTGAAGCACTTTCAAATACTCATCGTTTATTGGAGTTAGATAGAACGTATAGAACGTGGTTTTGTTGCGATTATTGATTACAGTTGAAATTAGATTTATTCGTAGAAATATTACAAAGATGGTGAGCAGATTTTTTATCAATTCATAATACTATGAAAAAAGACAATTTCTAAGTGTTTTCATCGAATGGTAAATACAATTATGTAACTGGATAATGATGTTAATTTTGAAATAACTGGGATTAATTTTTTCCTCAAATGACGTTAAAAGTGATATTATTAATCCCAACTGACATGAGAGAATATGAATAGAGGTTTCGTCCTCGTGCGACAAATGTGCAAGTCTAGCGTCTTTAGGTGTCCATTGAGACGACAGTACTGCGATAGGACTCCTGTTAGTATTCGTAGATTGTTCTTACTTAGGTTGATACATTTAGAAGATCTTCTCTGGTTATTTATAGTTTCTCAGAAGAATCTTTGTCAGTCTCCCAGTGCTTTTCTCATTGTTCTGTTGCTGATACCACAGAAGAGTCTCGTGATGGACTTATCCGCCACCGCTTTACTGAGCTAATCAGCAATTCCATTCTCCTCCGCTCTGGTATGTCTCGGAATCCATTGTAGGGTAACTTAATCACTCTTACCTAGCTCGTTTAATATTTCTATCCCAAATAAGTTTGGATTTACTTGAGCTAGAAAAATGCTTGGTATGTTTTCCAGGTTTTTAGAGTGTTCAATTCTTGGCCTGTGTTCTAATTCAGTTCTGTCTGCTGATTTAGATCCGTCCGTATAGCATTAAATGACATTTATGTTCAACTCTTGTATGGTGTTTTGATCCACTTACTTCTACAGCGTAGTATTCAGTTGACATGCTCCAGGTTCGGTCAATATTAAAGGTTGGTTTTCCTTTAGTGATGTCGACACCAAGCAATTTAAGTTATGTTTCTTCTGCCACGCTTTCCCGTACAATTTAGAATCACTTCTACTGAAGTTATTTGGCATTATTTTATGGCTCACCTTGCACATATGTAAGTCAGTCTTTGTACCTGCGAGAGATTGCTCCTCGTTGTATTAAGACTTGTTCTAGTGCCTCAAACTACCGGCCCATATGTGATGATTGGTCTCAGAATTGCCGTGTACGTTCGCAGTAAGATCAAACATCAGGTTCGTCTGGCTCACTAAATGTTCGTGTTCTTCCACGGTAGTTTCGCTTCTTTTGCATTCTATTTCCATTGGGGCCACTGAGATTAATTCTCTTTGGTCCAGACTTTTGATATAAAGGTTATTTGTGCCCTCCACATCTTCCTTAGCATTTTCAGTGCTTGGAGAGGTTTTGTTTTGCACCATTTCCTTTAGGACTGGAAATGGTATTTTTATCAAATTTATAATCGATGGTCGGGAGGATTGTTCCCCTATACCTACCCTTAAGAGCTGACCATTACTTTCTTTACTTTCATTTACTAAATATTATGGATATTATAAAACAGAAGAGGCCGATCATTTCATGCAAAAAATGAGTAGGCCTTTTCTTCTTTTGTGCAAGAAGAAATGCAAGCATTCTTTGGTCTACTTATTATTTTTGAAGCCGGTCACTTCGCGAAAGAGCCAATATATGTGGTATGAAACCAAGAATCAACTTTGTGTTGGCCTCTATTATTATGTGCTTTGTCTCGCAACAGATTCCAATAGATTATGAGGTTTCTAAGATTCGACAATTTTGAAACAGGACATGAAAGAAAACACACGAATAAATATGCCAAAATCAGATATTCTGATGGTTTTCCATTGAATTATAAGAATCCTAGAATTCATATGATCGCTGGATAAGCAGTTAGTCACTATCCGATACAAGGTTCCTTTTTTGGCTTCAAATGAAGAGTAAACTGAATAAGTGAAGCTTAAAAACCTAGGCTTTGGATAGGTTAGGTTAGATTTGGTAATTCAACATAGACAATAAATATGCAGCCTTAGTTGGTTAAAGTAGGTGAAAAACCTGAGAAATGCAAAGGACAAACGGTATTGATGGACCTGGTAAATCATCTATCTACAGGATATGTAACAACTACCACAAATTGTTTTACCAGCATTTAACTAGCTAATAAGCTTTTAGATGAGAATCTTTCCTTATGCTGCGTGAAAAGGATTCTCATATTTCAAAAAACCACTTCCAGCAAAACATAAAAAAGAATTTGCTTTTATGAAAATTAAGACCTTAGTTTCCTACGTAGCAAAAAAATGCGACAGTTATGATTTTATCGACAGAACATTTCGATGACAAATAAGTAGAGAGGCTACCAGTAAAAAGCGCAGATCAAATACCAAATTCCAGTTTTAGGACCGATCGCATGTGCACTTTCAAAATTGTCGTTCGCGGGGTGGTGAAGTCATCGACCTGAAAACGACAATTCTGAAAGTGTGAACGGTCCCTAAACTGATTCGGAATATAACCCACAAACAAATCTATTATCTCACAATACAATAAAACCAAGAGTGTAGTTGATACAACAGATAATTTGCAAAGAAAATCACGGCACAAATAAAAAGTAATCGGTAGCTGATGGCTTTATTTTTCCATCTGCTGGATATTTGTGGCATCAACGCCTATAAATTGTAGATCTTAAAAAATTCAGAATAGAAAATTAATCGTTTGGATGAGAATGTTTTTTGAAGTTGAGCCAAGAATCGATTAGAAAAAATATAATCCGTAGATACCACTAAGACAAATCGCAACTATCCACGTTGACTATTTTGTCAGAATTAAACGTAAGGAAGGAATGACCTGTTCAAGTTATTGGTAGATAACAGATTGTTATGCGATAGAAGTGAAGATAGAGAATTTCGAAATTTCTGTATGTGCAGAACATTCAAAATTATAACAGTTTCGAACAAATTTGACAATTAAATCAATCAATGTTCAAGGTATAGGTAAAATTCTTGTTCTTTTTTCATAATTATTTTAGTTTTTGTTGCATCTAATCATTCCATAATATTTTTTCAGATTGTGTTCATTCATTTATTGATGTAAAAATATAATTTAAATGAGTAGATTGTGTTTTATTCTGAATATTTCTCAATTATATCATTAAAACACTAATAATAAGCACTAATAGTGTTATGGTACATTTGCACCCTACTCTGTATTAAATTTGAGCTTTTAAATACAGGTTCTTGACGGTTATTTTGATGAAGATAGCCATTGCTATTACTTCGTTCTATTCTTTTTATTATTAGGAAAGATATTAGGGTTTTACTAATTACGTAGTTAACAATTCATTTGTATAGGGTTTTGATTGCATTTCGTGAGTTATTATCTAATCGTCTTCTTCCAAACTCTTCCATATTTTTGCCCTGCCACTTTGTCAAAAGCATTTTTCATATCATTTAATCCAATTAATACATTTGTATTCCGCGAACAACTACATTTGTACACTTTCACCTCTTTGGAATCCGCTTTGTGCATAATTTATTGTATTTTCTATGTTTGGTTATCTTTTTTTGTACAGTTACATCGATGTACAGAGTTAAAATTGTTAGTAACAAGGTGACCCAGTTTTCTGGCATCTTCGCCGCATTCCAAGCAAGGTTGCATATTTTAGTGAATAAGTATAAAGCTCTCTTTGTCATTGATTCCAGCATTTCATGTGTTATTTTGTCGCATTCTGTAGCTTCTCCATGTTTTAGCTATTTGATCATTCCTATATTCTCTTCTTATCGATATCCTTCTTCTCACCATAGTTCTTCTCCTATTTATGTTATTAATTTCTCTATTTTCCTAATTATTTGCTGCTGGTCCTCTACGTTGCTTGAAATTCACCTTTCTTCATATCATTCTTAACCTTTTCCGTTTAAATTCTACCATTTTCAGCCTTTATGTACAATTCGTCTTGTTTCTTGCCTTTTATTTAAGAATTAATTGTTAAGTAGAATAATATCTGGTTTCTCTTGCTGTTACTTTTTAGTTTGTTACCGAAATCTACTTAACTCGTTTTAGTTGCTTCGGCTACTATGTATTTAACTTTGTTATCTGTATTTTTAGTAGTTTTCCACTGTTCTTCTAGCCAGATATCATTTCCATATTTTTTTCCCTATTTATTCCTTCATTTGATAGCGTTTTGTCACGTATTTCTCTTCTAATTTATATATTCTCATAGTTCGAAATGTACATGTTTTCTTCATTTTCATCTATTTTTTCATTTTTCCCCTCCGTTGATATGAGCAGGAAGTGATCAATACCAATCTCAACTCCGTGTTTGTCTCTAGTATCAGTTATCGCTTTTCTTTTTCTTAAGTTCACTATAACGTAATCGATAATAGATCTTTTCTTTATTCTTTTTACTTCCCTTGTGTATGATTTTGTGTGTATTATTGTGTATTATTTTTGTATGATTTTGTGTTGGAATTATTTACTCTCAGGTGATGTGGGAAGCTAAATTGAAATAACTAAAATGAGGAAACTTGATATCAAGTTCTTTTCGAATGAATGGCGATTGTTCATACATACTCATCAAAATAAAATTAGGGTCATAAAGTCATATAATAGGGATCCAAAATCATTCATAGCAATTCACCATTCTGCGAAACTAGAAGAAACCTATGAAAATATCCGTCACTTTTCAAAAAAAAATGTACGTTAACTGCTACAAGTAGCAAATATGTAGAGATTTGAAAGTTGCTACAATTTTAATCAGGGAAGGTTCACGAAATCTTGTAGTGGATGAATTATGGTGAACAAATTTTCAGGGAAGCTCGAATTTTAGCTGTGGTTTAAAAATATGCAGTTTGTGCCTCTTAAAAAAATGCTTTTTCCTGTGCTTCACATTAAACTTGTACTAATGAAAAACTTTCTGTAGACTATGAATAAAAATAGAATAACTTATTTCGGATTACAAAATAAAAAATCGCTTGGCGATATAAATTCCATAGCAAATCCAAACCAATCAACTACTTAGAGCTCGAAACTCATTCGTGAGTGTCGTGAAGGATTTTTTGGGCGAGACTATGGATACAAATTATGGATATGTACTTAAAGAGCAATGAGATGTCTACAAATCACTTGCTTGCCAAAATTTCATTAAAAATTCACTTTCTCTAAACTTATCTATCATTTTTTGAGAATTTTGAAACTGGCAGTGACGAGCAGCCTAGAAGGCTTCACCAAGAATAATGTAAATTTGGAAAGAATAGCAATATGATACAGCCATGACAGTTGATTTCTGCTAATTTTTGCAAAAGGAAGGAAAAGGTAGAAGGAAAAAAGGAAATTTGTTAGGTTAGGTTAGGTTAGGTTAGGTTAGGTTAGGTTAGGTTAGGTTAGGTTAACCTAATCTAACGTTTAAAATCCTGTAAATTCACTATGATGTTAATTTTGTCAGTTTATTTCACTATTTCGTCATCTTTTCTCTTTACTTTTGTATACAATTTTATATTGGAATCATTTATTCATAATTATCAGGTATTGCGAGAAACTAAAATATCTATCTATCTATTCACAATTATCTTTGCAGAAATGAACTTTCTAAGTGACTGTGCTTACAAAGTTTGTTGTATACAGTTGTGGTTAAACAATTTATTGAGGTATAATCTTCAAAGCACTTCAAACCACACATATTCTATAAGCTTAGTACGCAGACACTTTCGTAATTGTTATCAACAAATTGTCGTGAATCGAATTCTCATATATTACAACTTCATACACGATTTCGAGGAATCGTCCTCTGAGAAATAAGACATAACTGGAAATAATGTTGTCTTGGTTTGTTGAAAACTTGTATTTGAAGTTACATGATCCGTAGATTAACTTGTAATGCCAAGGGAATTCACGAACGGAGTTGTGGACTTTAGTATTGAACTTGGAGCAATATCTAATTGGTAAACAATACACTAAATGCAGCTTTAACCCAAGGATTAACAAATCATTAATTATGTTAGAAGAACGTATATGTTAATTGAACGTGGTTTGAATTTTGAAAAATTGTCGGCGTGATAAATTATTTAAATCAAAATATATTTCTATCCCTGTTTATTCACAAGGTGTCCTGAGACTTTCACAATTAGAAACCTACAAAATTTGAATTCCAACCTCGTTTTATAAAAAATCCTGACTCAAGACTCAATCTTTATACAAATTGGGTTTCGTTTAATTTTTCTGAATCTCAATCTTAATTATAGCTGATATTAAAAGTCTCCATGAGCTCGAAACCCAGACTCCTTGCTCCCAACCTCGTCAAAACGAAGGTACACTGCGAAGAACGGAATTTTTTTCATCTAATTGTTATAAAACTTGACACAATGATAGTTCAAAGCAAGCTAATCAAAAATTTCAATGTGCACGAAACACCAAAGCCCGCCAAAACTACCCCTTGATACTCTAAGATTACAATAAGAGGAGAGGTTTTGGGCAGGAACAAATGGCAGTCACTGGGCGCCAGATCAGGGCTGCAGGGAGGATGATCTAGAGTTTCCCATTGAAAATATTTGATGAGATCTTTGGTTTAGCCACATGTGGACGGGCATTGTCATGCAGCAAAACGATACCCTTACTCAACTTGCCACGTCTTTTGTTCTGGATTGCACGACGCAGATTGTTCTATGCCTCATTACGAGGCTGAAACTTCACTAGCAATGCTTGTACTATGATACAATTATTCTAAATAATTGATATCAAATTCATATTTGTCAAAATCACTATCGTTTAAATCAATTACAATGTCTATTTAAAACTGGTACTTGTTGCATATATTGGTTTTCAACTCGATTTACGAGATTTATACCATTTCTTCAATTCTTGGTGCTACTGTTTGAACATCATTCCATTATCAGTTCCATAACTGAGGAGGAATTTTTGGGTAAAGTGTTTTTAGCTCTTTTCTGTCTCTTCAGTTGGAACCATATTAATTTGATTGGATTTAAAACACACTAGTACGGAGTTAATCTTAAAATAGTGTTCTAAAACCTCTATGAGTTGTATCAATAATATTTTACTAAATATGTTCTGTTCAAATAGAAATTTGTCTTTAATGATACGAGGTGTTATTCAACACAATTACACTGTGTGCATGTAGCTATGGTAACAGATTTTTGTTAAATCAAGATTAGAAAAGGGTCCCTTTAATATCTTAGTGATGATCTGAAGAACTTTCCTCAACATGCTTAGAACTTAATAATAACGCATTATTCATCCAAACCCACCACAATTACTCCAGAATTTTTGTCATATACTCATTTCTCTACTACATCAAACGACTACTTTCAATTACTATTTGCCTTTTCATTCACTGTTTTATATCTAAAACCATGTTTTTTGAAAAATGTTTCCATTGTTCGTACCGAAACTATCTCAAGGATATGTTTGCTTTCCAGTTCTGCGAGAATACCTAGAAGATTTCGATGCGAAGATATTGCAAATTGTTTCGTATATTGGAGTTGATCTAACAGGTTTTATGTTCAAAAAACTTTCTAATAATTTCTTCAAGTTTAGTCAAAGTATTTGACAAAACCATTGTATACTGGATAGTACCTCTTCTTGACATTCTTCAACTATAAATCAGTTTTTGAGCATCTGTTGATAGATATTGCCGTCTTTGTTTAACTGCTTGGCTCTGTGCTGGGCTCTAGTAGCACGTTTACCAAATCTGCTAATCGACTTGTTGGTGGTCGATCTTGTCACGGTTGCCACATACTGTTCATAAAATTTTTAATAAAGAATAATTTGACCTCAAATACACCGCACACTTGCACAGCTGATAACTAACTACTGAATGTGAATCGGAAACCCTATTAAAAGTACCCGAAAAAAAAAAATTCCGTATTATGGATAATACCCTTTTTACGTTCATCATTCTTTTAATATTTTTCATAAGCATCTACATATTAGTCAATGCAAGATAAAATGGTTCCTGCCGTTTAGGCCATTTAGGCAAGGTTGAAAAGTGGTGGCCACTCAAGGCAAGCTTGAAGAGACATTGATTCAATGACAAGCACACCTCAAGTACCAGAATACTGCTGCTACGTAAGCATAATTTTCAAGAGTTCTTTCCCAGTCTTTACATGTAGAATAATAATTTAATATTTGTTCATCATTTACATCCACCACTTCATCTTCTGCTGCATAAGTTATTCACGGCTGGTGTAGTGCAGTACTCCTTGAAAATCTAGAGTGTGATTCTTATCAATCCTGGTTCAAGTAGTCTTTGGTTATATTGAAACTGTCTTCATCATCTCTTGCAATCTTATATTGAACGTATGCTGGAGCTGAAAGGTTTTCTAATATTTCTAATCCAGAGTCAAGAGGCGTCTATTATCAAAATTTGTTCTAAATAGAACAATTTACTGTTTCTCAATATTTTTGATACCTTCGATTCGAGCCATTTGCTGTCGCAAGTGAGCGATTCGTCATTTTCAATATTCATCTTACACATCGAAAATGTCAGAAATCTTAGTAAATGTATTTGCGCGCTCTCCACTCTTTCTGGAAAGGACTGTTTTGTTACCAGTGAGGTCGCTGTTTTACTATCCTGAAAATAGCCGTATAAGAGATAATGTCACGAAACCCAATATTCATGAGCATGTAGCGGGATTTTTCCAAAGATATTTGGAATGTATGTGAAATGAAAATGTTAATTATGATATAGTTAATATAAATATTCATAGTATCGCCTTGGTGTCAGCTACGAATAAATCGTTATGCTAATTCAAAATCTTGGAATTCGATAGAGATCTGATATTTTTCATTTTATGAAGGTTGTTTTCTCTACCTCTAAATGCAGCAGATGCATAGTAGGCGACAGCGGATCAGTCCTGCTCAAACGTTCTGTTACTGGCAAATCCAGCAGGTCATTTTCAGTTAAGTTGCTGTCGCTATTGGTTTTCTCGTTTCTTGCAGGTGGAGCAATGCAGCGGATATTCATCGGAGAATGAGTCGAATGTAAATCGAAATCTTTATGAGGTTGGCTTTGTTCGTGAGTGGAATCAAAAATTTGAAGATGGCTGAAGTGATTTATCGATACAATTTCCGGAAGTTGAAAGATCTACCCCGTACTCTGTCAAAGAAATTTGGAAATCTGTTCCATTATTTTTATAGTTGCAAGCCTCTTCATTAGTATATATGGCACGTATCAAATCATAATGAAGAAAAATAACACAAAACCCCGTTATGGAAGAAAACTGTTCTACTGTTAATATACTGTTAAGAACAATTTCACAGAATGATTTCCTGGGCCGGCTCTGTCCAGCAACTAAGGAATTTTAAAAATTCTGCGAATTCACGCGGTGTTTTCTGGGCGACGTCTTTCACATGTCTTTATAAAAGGCGGAAGTCTTTTGATGTTTATTTATATACAATTTTTTAGTAGCAGGCGGTTTATTTACAGTATTTCTTCTAAATTATTTTTAGGTCTATTTATGTATTTCTTCTGTTTCTTTTTGTTCTGAAGCTTTGTAGAATTTTATTTAGGTATATAAATGATTTGTGTAAACGCAGTTATGAAGGTCATTTATACATAATACAGACGTCTACAATAAATGGGAAATTTTGTTAATATAACTTCGAATGGAGAATAATAATAATCATAATAATAATAATAGTAGTAATAATAATAATAATACATGTAAAATTTCAATTTATACTAAATTGTATTATGCCTGTCTACCAGATCTATGGTAGATTGTCGAATTCTGCCACAGAATACTAAGGTATCTCAAGCAGAAATGCCTTTCTCAATCTCTGGAATTTATTGAATTAATTTGCTATTTTTAATTCAGAAAGTAGCTGATTGAATGATTTTTTGACTCTGATGCAGAAATTTTATACCAGATCAGAAGTGGGTATGGTTAAGTAAATGAAAACTTTCTCTGCAGCACCGGCGAATTAGGTGGCATATGACCCCGAGCCATGCAATTTTTGTGTATTTCTCTTCAACGTAATAACCAAATAGAAATTATATTTATCATTCGAATAAAATTTTAGAATCTATCACACTAAATTTTCCATTTATCAAAGTATAAGGAAATATATAAAATTGCGAATCTCGTGCTGAAACATTACTATATGGGGTTAAGATCTTTTTTTTAATAATTTTCTTGAGAGTTGGCTGTATTTTAAATATTGTAGCAGGGTAAGTAGACTAGTTATATGATTTTAGATTATCTTAAAAAATATCTTTCCCTATGGCTGGTTAAAACTTCATATCGAAAATTTTTAGAATAACTAATATAGTATCTTGATATTTATTTTTTTGTTATTTTCTATCAGATTTTGATGGCAGGATTCGTCTCCATATCAATTTTTCAGGATAATTCGCATATTATCGATTTTTTCTATGAAAATAGTGCTTTACGATGTTTTACTATAATTGAAAATGCATGGTATGCTTATGTAAGAAACCCCAGAATCAATCAAAACAAATAAATTCTGTATTGACACCTCATTTGGAATTCTTCTCTAATAAATCTCTTCAACCGTCAACTAATTTTATATTAATCGTCATCAAACAGCCAGTCTTTTCCACTCCTGGACAAAGGTCACGCTTAATATTCACCACTGTACAAGTTCCCCAGCTACTGTCATCCAACTGGGAACCACCCTCTTGATAAGGTCATACCGGCGTGTCAATGGGCGTCCTTTACTCCTAACGGCATCTTCTATGGGTTTTAACTCAATAATTCTTTTGGTCCAGCGATTTTCATGGCCCGCCCAGTTCCATATCAGTTCAGTTATTCTGAATTCGTTAACTATCGCATTCGTTAAATCCGTCTTTTTGCATAATGTTATATTTGTCACTCAGTCCCTCATAGTTAAACCTACAATTGCTCCATTACTTGGATTTCGTTTATGAAAGATTATGTTAAAAATAAAGTTTCACCATCGCATGTTAGCAGTTGATTTCCAACACCTATCTCTTCAAATAAACAAGGAATTTCAGATTTAAAGGCATAATTGAGTTTACTGAAGTCGGCCCATTTTGAATCTTTGCTTATTTCACAAATCACAGATACACAGATCTGCATACTTTTGACATAGTCGAGACGGTCTGCTATTAGTACAAGGTCAACGAAGCATTTAAAATAATCAAGTTTTTCATTATCTTTATTAATACCTCTATCGTCAAACTCAATTTCCTTGAAAATATATTTCAATAGAGTAATGAACAGATTTGGTTCGGTGTCGTCGTCTTGTTCTACTCCTCTTTCTATGCTTAAGTTAGTCATGCTTTAGTTATGCTTCTGAGTCATGTTTCAGACATGCTTTCGCGTTGTCGTATACAAGTTTTATGGTTGTAGTCTATACTATTTTTTTTTATATTGAATTGTGAGATTCAATGTGTATGAATTTTATTAAATTCTTGTTTCCTAGCACCTAACCAGGTGTCAGATTAACATTTCCAAGATTCACAATTTACTTGAGATATCATATCGTCGGTACCATGCTAAATTATGAATCTGAAAATTGGCATTTTTCAGGAAAGCCAAAACACTGAATATAATCTTTTCGCGTTTGGTTATTTTCAATTTTTAAATTTTTATAGATTTCTTTTAATGTAAAACTATTGTTCGAAGGTATCATTTTAATTTTATTTATTATATATATATATATATATATATATATATATATATATATATATATATATATATATATATATATATATATATATATATATATATATGAAGTTTCATGGCATTTATTTTCGCTACTTTACATTCATATAGGATACAAGAAGGAAATTAATGATAATGGATGAAAAGTTGAAAACAAACGTTTTTTTTACTAAGAACAACTTTCATTGAACACAAGATAACGCAATAAATCTTTAAAAATATAATATAAATAATGGAAAGTAAATAATCAGTAAGTAAAGTAATTCAGGTACATTCTACAAACGATTAATCGAAAACATATAATAAATGAAAAATAAATTTACTGTTCAGTTTCGGTATTATCGGGTTCCGCCAGAGAATCACGGATTGACTTGGAACTAGGAAGCTTATTATAAAAAGACCTGTGTGCCCTGGGAACTAGCCCTTGATTGCATAGATGCAATAAATCTTTTTTTTTCTCACTTCCGATATACGAATCTGACCATCGTATGGCATAAAAGGTTCAGGAGGGCTATCATTGGAAGTAGTGAATTTTTTCCTTCGTTTTCGTTTTCGGATCAAAACATCGAAATCAATGCCATCTAAATTAGTTTCGACAAAAACTTTATTCACTTTACATTTCCTGTATTGCAACCACATACAAGAATTGGAACTTATTAGGTTTTTCTTTTTCTCAGTGGTTTCTGGAACAAATTTGTCTTCATAACGATGAAAATTTAGAAAATCATCATGATGGAGCCTAGTCACATCGCGAGGTTTTGGTTTTGTACACGCCAATCTGATCAATTCCAGTCAGAGGGTACGTGTACTGGTATATTTTTTGCTTTAGCCTCAATTTTAGAGTGGACCGAGTCACACTCCATTTGCAAATAGCCTAACTCAAAATAAACATGATCAATAGTTTCCAAATGAGTAACGCATACAGGCACATTCAAGAAAAGTTAAAATTTTTCTGCTACCCTCCGAAACTGTCAGACAACATGCGAACTTTGGTTACTTCAGGGTGGTCAAAATGAATTTGAAAATTTCAATACTATCCCTCTTTCCCTCAGTTTCGTTCTAGGTATAACAATTGACTTCTGCGTTCCCCAAATTATATATAGTCAAAACAGCTAGCTTGCACCCGTAAAAAATCGGCCCAGCTGCTCCTTTAGGCGTGGTCAAAACAGACTGGAGATCAAATAGATTTTTTGGTATTCAGAAAGTGAAGCTTGAGGGGAGTTAAACACTTCAACGGCTGAAAAAAGTTCATGCTGTGGACGTATCGGAGTTCCTCCTGACAACAGACCTTTAGCGACTGAAGGTTCGAATTTAATAAGCACTACGCACTCCAGTTGAGGAATGAGATAGTTTACAATGAAATAAGATTTCAATTCTAGAAAAACATTCATGAATAATTATGCAGAGACAAAATTACAATATATACTATCGAATGTGCCATATTTGATACATTACAATGGTTCAATTTGCGCATTCAATTGTCTAGTGGTAATAAACGAAACTAACTAACGAAACTGGCATTTTCGCCAGTTTAGATTATAACGTTTGGGAATTTTTTCTATTTGTTCAACTATGTAAGCTGTTGATTATCTTATTCGTAAATATAGCAAAGCTTTGAATTCGTGAAAATGACATTGGGTTACTACCATCTAACAGATTCATCATTTTACCAATAGGTAGCCGTTTTTTAGTACTACGGGAAACCATCGAACTTAAAAAAAGCGATTTTTCACATTCGTTATTTTACCATGGTGCCGACGATATCATCCGAAATCGCTTGTACATAACATTGAATTTTACTTTAATTATTCCAGATGTTCCAGAAGATGGTCCTGTATTACGAACAGAAGCTCATAAAGTTGCTCCTGGTGAGAAGATCAAAGCAAATTGTTCAACACCTGGATCATACCCCACTATGAACATAACTTGGTTTGCTAATACTTTGAAGGTGAGTTGACTAATATTCTCATATAGATATGTATTTGACGTTCATCAAAGAAAGTATTCTAAAAATTGATACTTCCTTGCCATTTTACTTGAAGTTGAAATCATATTTATAATCAGTATTATTACTTATCTCATTAGCATAATTTACATCAGGTATTAGCTCTCTCATACATTTCTTGGTTTTGTATTGCAGCTACCTATATACCCAGAAATTTTTTTATATCCTTATTCTGAATAATTTCTCCTGTTAAAATCACCAGAGCTGGAAGTAGAGACATTAATTATCACCAATAATATCAGTTTTCATATGTGAAAATTCTTGAGCATCACTTAAGACATGTCCTATCTTGAAAAGCACATCGTTGGTTTGATCATTTGTATAGTGGAAATTTGACGCTTGAAGATCGTTCCCGCTCAGGTCATCCACCTAAGTGGGATATTGAGGTTACAAGGAAAGCATAAAAATCCAGCCTAGTACTTGCCCTCGCCAATTATCGGACTGCCTTGGACCTTCTCAAGATAGATTGTCACTTAAAATTATAAGTTCCCGGAAAGAGCTACAAGAGTATACCAGAATTTAAGCGAAACTAAGAGTTGAATTTTAGTATTTTATTGGACGCGTTGTTATTTGCAATGAACAATAAATTCACCCAAACCCGAACATCGAAAATGAGTGGTTAGACAAAGTACAATTACAAGAGCTCGTCGCAGAGAGGGATCATTTAGAGCCTTGTCTTGTTGTGTGTCTGGGGGAATTATGAAAAATGTATGTACTTTGAAATCATTCAAGATGGTCAAACCATCAATTCCGAGGTATATACTTTACAGATTATGCTAATATTTAAGGGTTTATTTGAAAAATATCCAAGTTTAGACCATCGAAAGCGGGTTCTCTTACAATCAACACATGCTAAATCATTTACTGTGAAAGTTACGCGAAATAAGATCGACGAACTTAATATTATTATATTCCTACTGCAAACAGCATTTAGTCCGGACTGTCAGATTTCTATTTATTCAGATCTATGATCAAAAGTTTGGATCCAAAAGAGATATTGAAAATATAGTGTGACAGTTGTTAATATCTATGCCCAAAGAATGGTTTTACTTACCAAGAGCTTGCTTGCAAGAGGTTTTGTTAAAACCATAGAATACGACGTACCATATTATTTGATAAACAAAGTGAACATTTGGAAACAAAAAAATGATGAGACACCCTCCATCAATTTCCATTTCTTACTCAAATTTTCACTAGATTTGAAGCGGTAGAATTTTTGAAGAAATTTTTACTGCTTTTTCATTTCATATTATTCTTATTACTTGAATATGAATGTTAAACGTCTGGTGATGTAAGACTAGGTGTTCCCATCAAGTCAAGTGGAATAGAAAGATGTCGAGAGCGTTCTCTTAGAATGAATCAGTAAGCTTAATAATTCTATGAAGCGTCAATTTAAATATTGATTTTAAATTTGACGATTTAATGATTTTTTAGAGAAATAACAACGTCGTGTTTTGTTCTTTCGAGATACACTTCAAAATGTATATAATGATTTACTAATAATCGATCTTAACATATAGTTTCATTGAATTCATGATTGGAAACATGAAATAAATTACTTATTAGCTTCCAAGTATTTCCCACGATATAGTTTATTTTTGTTCTATGAACCTTTTTAACAAAATTTATCCTAGACTAGATCTAGAAAATAAAAAATGTTGTACTGCATCGTACCTAGAGACATTACCCAGGCATTAGACAATGTATGGCTGGATAACCTCTTGAGTAAAATCATAAAATCCTTACCTAAAGATCGAACACCATTCCTTAAATTAAACCCAGAATTTCACAATGTAGTGGAGCTACTATTGTATCTCCTCTTTACAGCTAATCTGCCAAATAGCAATGAAGTATTAGCAGCCAAATTTGCATACTACACCGTTTAATTAGTGTCACAAATATTTTCTGTTGTAGCGTCAAACACACAACAGTTTCACCTCGATAAGGTAGGAAACTGATTAAAAAAATTGAAGCGAATTGAAGCAAATGAATTAAGGTTGGTTCCAGTAACTTTTATCAACCGTAGAAGCAAATATACAGAAGTTCCTCTAAACAACCAAAATCTAGGCATGCCTAAATGGAACACATCTTTACTAAGAGCAAAGAATAGGGTTTGAAACTAAGAGATTTATACTGACTGATGGGTAGAAAATCTCAATTATCTTTAAAAAAAGCAATCCTCGATCCTAACTTATTACTAGTTACTAGCTAACTAATCCAGCTATTCTCAATCTCGGGTCCTCGGAGAAAGTTAACTGATTCGCAGACATTTCGCCTATCCACGAGAAAAATTTACTTAATTTTGTTCTACGTAATTCATGATTAGTACGGCACTGAAGACAAATTCCCGAAATTCTTATAAGTGTTTTTCTTATCGTTGGAAGTAACGAACGTACAGAATATTCTGACAGACATTCTGGTGTTACTAAAAGAATTCAGCAAGTAGCTATTTTTGATTTATTAATGACCCACTGTATAATACAAAAACAACATTTAGCTGCAAAAAGTTTATCTATAGAATTAAATAAGGTTTTAGCGAAATCTATAAAAACTATTAATTCTATTTAAAAAACGATTTAAACTGCAATTATTCGCAATATTTTGTCAGGAGGTTGGTGAGAACATGAGCAATTATTATTTCATACAGATGTTCGATGGCTCTCGCGGAATAAGATTTTAACGATTTAAATTTGCGTTTCATTTATTTTATAAAATGGATGGATTTAAGAAAAAAATACTAATTTTTGGGTAGATGAAGTAAATAACAATAATATTGATAATTATTTTGATTTTGTTAATTTGCAAAAAGATTTAAACTTATCAAAATTAAATGAAATCATAGCGCAACACTTACAAGTTCAAATATTAGTTTCGAAAAATATTTCCCACCTGAAAAAACCATGTGTAAAAAAATGTGTGGATCATAAACCATTATTCTGTTATACCAAAATTTTTTCCCAAGGAAATGACTTATTTTATGAAGGTGCTAAGGGGCTAAGCTGCTAAACGTTGCACTACTTCGATTAGAAAATGCTTCTGAAAAAAAGAAACTCAATCATTTAATTGCTGCAAATAGTTGGCCAGTGATGAAGCATAAACTTGTGAACTCTAAGTGCACCTGGAACTCTTCCAAACTGACGAGCATCATCCATACATACATATATGAGTCTAATAGATTGTGTTACTAATGTAACGAACATAAAAAAACACAAAAACGCGTACCGAAATCAAACCTCAAGCTACACTAGAAATAACAAACGTTTAATTAAAGCACAAAGTGAGATTCTGAAAAATATACTTGTTGATAATTCATTTACATAGATAGGAGATATGGCGGAAGCTCTGGTCACAATACTCACAAACAGATGTTACTGACAAGTTGCTCTCTGTATTTTTATTTATTCATTTGAGGTGAGCGACGGTCGAAATATAATTTTGCAAAATCCACGGAGATCATTAACATTCTATTGTCGACTTATGAAATAATTTTTGCAAAAGAATTAAATGAATTCACTATAACGGAAAATAACAAAGTTTTGGGAGAAGTTTTTACTGTCCACTTCTCAAAGTATTTTTTGTTTGGATATGAAGAAATGGCAGGCAGATGATATTGATTGACCAGATGAGGCTTATTGTTACCAATGAAAGACTTGGTTAGGGTAACAAAAATAATGAGAAGACAGGTTTCCCATAAATGCGGCACTGAGTGGAGAAATTACAGGGTATCAATTTGATTATATTAGAGCCGTTTTATTTTAAAACTAGAGCCAAGAAACCTAAAACAAAGATTTTGTAAGTGCCATAATGTTAAAAAAATATCACGTATTTCCACAAATACTGATTTGCTGAAACTGTTGTGAGTTCATAAAAGTAGAACCGAGAATTTCCTGGAGAACTTCTATTTTTAATCATCTCTATTAAAAACTGATAAAGTGACAAGTGATAAGTTCACTTATCACTTGATTGCTCTAATGTACAAGAATCATCCTACGATAAATATTGAACCAAGTTCTACAATAAAAATGTTCAGTTTTGGGTGTAGATTTGATAGTGTTTTTCTTCTTAACAATACCGATTAAATACTTTCTATATTCAAAAATATAACTCAACTTTCTTAATAATCAATTGATAAATAACTATTTAAGAAAACAACAAAGAATCATAAGCCATTGAATTACATATTTCTGTTGACTTAGCTTGTTCTGGGCGACTCACTATGAGACGTCAATAAGGAGGACGTATAAAATCATTGATTATTCTATTCTTTGAATTGACTGTAGTTCCCTAGTTTGTACTGAACAAAATACTGTGCGTCGGAGCTGTGTTATGATCCAACACCTGATTCATTATATGGATCTCAGTTTTTGTTTTGTTATAATACTTGAAGAAAAAATATTCAACTTTACAGAAATTTCCAAGACTCTTAAAATCTCTCTTTTTAAATATTATAACCCAAATATATGAGTACAACAAGCTGGACAGTGGTTTTTTTCAATAAATTCATTTACATTGTACTCGTTGGATGAAATTACGAAAAAAACGATTGCCCTCAAAACTCATGTTGGTATGACTCAAAATTCAAAATTTAGACTTTATAATGATTTATTTCACAAATTTATATAATTCTTGTCGTTTATAAGCTTTTAATTCTCATGAATGGAGAATACAGCAAGATTTTTTTTTCCTGCTAAAAGTTTTCTTTCCAAGAAATTCAGATTAACTCACACCATGCGGCTTTTATTAGAAATTGACTTCATCTAATCTAATTCCCATTAAAGTAGTGTCATTTTAAACGGGGAAATGGCCAGAGGCATAGAAATGAGTCGTTGTTGTGGTTTCGTCATGGTTCATATTCATGGTTCAAATTTTGTCCACACTTTCCGAAGCTAAAGTCACACAGCTGTTAATATAAAAAAGGATTCTTCATTAGTGTTTAATTTCTATTGAATGTAAGGCTCTTCTTCAGTTGTTCTAAGAGATGATAACTGATGGTATATACATTCAACCTTTGTACGATTAATGAGTTTTTCTTCTTACAGTTAGCTATTGCATATGCAACTTAAGTAGAATAACTGACCCTTCCTATGATGTTGCGTTGGCAGTCATCTTCCAACTGTGTATGGTCAGCTAAGAGTTATTTTTATCGTATTTCGGTAAAGTTAACTTGTTGGTTGTACTTCCTGTTAACTCTGTCTGCCTTCATCTCGTCCCATAGCATGTACTACATTTTATTTTATTACCAACGTTTCCATAGATGGTATAGTTGAAGTCAAAAGTATCCTAAAATTAAAGCTCTGAAAATTTGTCAGGTTGGGTATCACCTTATGATCACTGCTATGTCCTAGAAATCAATTTCTCGAGGACTCACGTTTCAATGACTTGATAAATTTGATTAAATAAACAAAAACAAAGATGCTACAATTCGTGAAAAATTAAACTTGAGTTCCTCTCGATCCAATATACAGAATTTTTCTCTTAATCACGATTTTTTTCATATAAATAGGTTTCGTAATTCATGCGACAAATTTCAGGAGGTGATTGCTTGTATCAAATTAAGATGGGTCTTTTCTGTAACAAAATCTACTCAGTCTACTTCTTTTCGAGATATCACCATTAAAATATGGTGACTTAAAGTTTTATTGCTTTTCCAAAATTTCAGTAATACCAGAATGTTTAAATCCTATAATTTACATGCACTTGCAAAGGACTAGCTACGGGTATTATTTTAATATTCCTGTTACATTATACAAAAGTGAAATTAATCACCCTTACTTTATTGCGTATCAAACCTTTTTTTCAAGTTCTATGAAAAAAAATGTAACTTAAAATCTTTGTTTTATATAAAAATATTTTTTCTATTAAATATTTTGCCCTGAACCAATACCTGCAGAGGAAAAAGAAATGAACATCACAATTTATCATTTTTTTCAATAAATTGAGTGGAAAACTATGAATTACATAAACTTAGCCTACGTGTCATGGATTGTTGTACAAGTTCAAAGATTTGAGGTGTATTTCTTATGGTGTCAAAGCTATTTGAATATTCTTCAAATTGTTGATATCAGCTATGAATCTCAAGTAGACTAATGATTTAAGGTCACTCCATAAACAGAAATCACAATGATTCAATTCTGGAGATCAAGAAGGCCAATGCTGATGCCATCCTCGATCATTTCAATAGTAGTGTTTTGTTGTATCTAAATGTTGACTAGTAGTTCCAAGAAAGTTTACTGGACCACCATCTTGCACGAACCATATGTTTTGTCTGATATTGAATGCGATGTCTTCAAATAGTTCAGGGAGATCATTTTCGAGAAAATTGGTGTATGAAATTCCATTTAATGGCTGGGGCCGAAAATGTGGTCCAATTAAGTTATACTCTACATACCAATACATTCGTTAAATGAAAAAACATTTTGAAAATGGTGAAACGTGAAACGACCAGTGTTGGTTGAATTTCAGTTTTGGATAAGTGGTTGTAAATACGTGCAAACACTAAGGGGTGGGCTGAGGAAATTCTGGAAATTTAGGAAAAACCCAACATAATTCCATACGAGTAATCACCCCGAATTTTGTGACATTAATTTAGAAACACCACGGATAACATATATTTTATTAATACAAACAGTCGTATCAAAACAAATTTTCCACAGTGTAACATGTTTTTATCATTTACATAACAGAATTTTTCTTCCATTAAATTTACATTTTCAGGAGCTAACACAAAACGACATAAAGTAAGAGAATGTCGAGATGAAACTGCTACAGCTACTTGAATATTAAAAATGGTTATAATAAAAGTAGTATGACATCTCGCTGGCAAACATAAAGTTGGAATTGAATCCTTTAAGAAAATTGCGATATAAATTTTCAAGGGTGTACTGTCAATTTTATTTACTATCAGAAATTCTTTTAACTTTTAACAATTTAAATGATATATAAAATTACATGAAATATTTTGCATAAAATTTGTTCTCATTATTGAATGTCAATTGTATAGAACACGTTTTGATTTATTAAATCACATTTTCTCATTTCCGTCCATCTTAGGTATCTGAAAATAGTCAAAATTCCTTTACAACTACTCAATCTGAAGTACTTTCAATGTTCGTCTCTAAATCGGATTTCACTACGAGTCCATAAGTAATATTTCAATGGATAATTTTTCTGATATTACAACTTTGCTGAAGTATTTATTGTCACGGTATTTGAAAAAATTGTAGGAGCTTCGAAAAGAAAATGAAATGAATGGAAAATATATTCTAGACAACAAGCGAGTATCTAAATATTATGAAAAATTATCTGCTGTATTCAGATTACATGAAAAATCCCTATATTCTTGAAAATAATAAGGAGCCCTTGATACGACTATCTACGAGGATTTTGGGGAGATCCAGAAGTTTTTTTACCATACGTATGAATTTAATAGATTGAAAGTTATGGCGTGAAATGTTTGGGAAAATTTAGAAATTATTGGATAGTGGAACGTTCAACATACGCGAAAAAGTTATTGATAGCTCTTATCATCCACCATATTAAAAACAAATTTTTAAAAGGATGTAACATTGTCCAAATTTGATCACATGCTCACGTGAGCTTTTGAATTTTGATTAGTGCCGGACACGAATCGACAATAAGTTTGAATCCTCCTGGATTGATGAAATAACCATCCAGTCAGAAAAAATTACACTTTCTTCATCATTTTGACTATATGAGGAACTTTACATACCAAATGTGTCATGCCCGAAATTGAAAATTATCATTAGAATAGAAGTCGATTACAGAATAGAAGTTCAGTAAATATACCCTAAAATTATTGCGGAAAGCGCTAAAAGATGATATCGCTTGGATTACAATTGGCAAATGAATGTGCGTTTTTTGCATTGTACAATATTGAGCCCTCAACTAATTCTGTACGTGGAATAGGTAAGTAGAGGTCGTGCTCCGCGTTCTTAATTGGATAACCTTTGTGAAATTGGAGAAGCGTGCTTTCGAAGGTAAACAGTTTACTTTCAGTGCCAAATGGAACGACCAGAATCTTCACATCTTCATTGAAGAAAAATAAAACCTGCCGGGAGTGTATGTGTGAGGGCATGTAATCACGCGGAAATTCTCGTGGCTTCATCGGTCATTTCATGCAGGATGGACCTTCGCCGCACTACGCGTTATGTGTGTGGGAATACCTCAACCTTCATTTTTAAGAATGGATAGGCAGATGAGGATTCGTTTTTCAAAACCCTCCTGTATATTCCTTTTGACGCTGCTTTTTTCCGCTTGTTGCAAGTTTGTTGCCCGACTTATGTCGATCTCTATATGAACACCATAATGACGTGTAACATAATTTAAATTGCAACAAATTTCATAAATTAGAGTTTTAGCACTAAAATGGAATATATCGAATTCCAATAACAACAAACAGCAGAAGACAGTAACTGATAACAATAAAAGTTTCCATAGAATAACTAAAATCTTGTAATTAAGACGCATAAATGAAAACTAAAGGAAATACAATCATTTAAAGTACATTTTCGAAATGGAACCCAGTATCCTTTCCAATTTTATTGCCGAAATTGGTAATTTCCGTATTAAATTGAAACAATGTAACGATCATTTCTATTTGTGGTCGGTGATTGATATTCTGTGTGTAAACTAGTCGCCTCAATCGGCCATAAATATAGCAATCAATGGGATTGGAATCAGGGGATTTTCGAAGCCATGATCCAGACTTTCACGTTCTATTCACGTGTTTCCATAAATTATTTTCAGATGTCTTATTTCCAGCAAAAAGTGAGGGAATGCTCCGTTATGCTGAAAATACTTCCCTAGGATAACGACGTTCGCGTTAGCTAGCAAATTGTGAGGGTCCAAATAGACCTGTGATCTTCAAGAACCGTCAAACTTTAGAATTTCCGTTTTCATATGAGTAGAAAATTAATAAGTTTTAAGGACACAGTTTTATGAAAAATTCTTGAACTCATATTTATGATTACTATATTTCTAGCAGAAATTTATGCAATTGAAAAATGTTTTCAGTTCAATCTAAAGAGGAACTATCGCAAACATGTCCGATAATCAGCAGTCATTAGAGCTTGAGCTCTAATATAAAATCCAAACTCATTTGGGATTGCCCAGAAAATTTTGACGAGGTAGGGAAGAAAAATAAACTTAACCTACAACGGATTAAGGGACACACCGGAGCGAAGGAAAGTAAAATTGCTGATAAGCTAGCTAAAGTGGAGGCAGACAAGCCCTTCCATGGAAACCGAACTCTTTTGTGGTATCAGCTACAGAAGAATGTAAAAAGCACTGGAAAAGAAGGAGAGTACATAGGAGCAAAACCAATTATTGGGGCAGCCTACAGGGGATAAGACATGCAAAGATATGAATATGGTATCTGTGATACTATAACCAGAGCAGATCTACTCAATGTATCAACCTAAGTGAGAACAATCTACAAATACTAACAGGAGTTCTATCGGGGCACTGTCACCTCATCAAAGACCTAAAGACGCTAGACTTAGCAGATAATGAGGCGTGCAGATTTTGTTGTACAGAGTACGAAACGTCTATCTACATTCTCACGAAGTGTGAAATACTAAGGAACTCCAGAGCACTACACCTGGGTGCGTATGAAATAGAAGACGAAGATCTCTGGCAATTGAAGCCATCCCATATTCTAAACTTTGCAAAAGGAATGGGATTGATGGATCAGCTGGGTTCTCCAGTATCGCAGTAAGAAAGGGGGACGCAATAGACCCTTTGGGTGGCAGTGTATACGAGACTCCATATTCACTTACATGATCACTTTAACGTTTTGTTACTATGGATTGGAAGATATAGAAAAACTAGATGCTTGTACATACATTTTTTATTAACCTGCTCTATAAACTCCTTACTTCATGGACTATTTGTCAAAAAACTTGAACATTCGATTCGACAAAAAAGGTAGTTACCTTTTGTCCTCATTATTTCTTGACACAATTCTCATTATGATCGGCTTATGAAATGAAAAATAAATTCATAATTAGAAGTTTCAATTTTGCAAGCAATCAATTTGGAAAGACTCGATCCATTGATGTGTTTGCGTTTATTGTAGCTTCTCTTGAATATACAGAATGGATGTTATATAATTTTCTCCAAATAATGTTCAAAATTTCTTCCGTATTGTCTTCAGCTATAGAGGAATTCAAAATCATAAAACCAAAGCTCGCTATTTGCTTTATGTGAGACGGACAAAATGTAAGTGAATATACGTTAAAAAATCAGGTATCAGTAATTCGTACGAAACTTAATTAGCTGATGCATTTGATTAAGCAATAGTTGCTTCGGCATAACTACCTACTACATAATAAGTTTCAAAGAATCAGCTCAGAGTGCTCCATTATCCATTTTTATATAGTAACTTTTCATTTAAGAGAAAATCATTGAGCGTATCAATTTTTTTATGCTTTTAACACCTACTGATGTATAATATATTAAGTTAAAGTTTTCTGATTTTATTTTCATATGCATGATATCGGGTTATCTACAATTTTTTAGCTGGGGGGAAATGATCGAATATATTTGGTTTTTCCTTTGTACGTGGGAGGTAACCACCTCTCATCCACCGCCCTAGAGGTTTCATAATACAATACAATTATCTGATCCATTATATTAATTAGCGCTTAGAGGAATTTGTCCATGTAAAGATATCACTATCTCCTGGACTATAATTTTTGACAAAATTTCATGAACTAAAACCTTGATAGGTTTGATAGTGATAGATAATTTTCTTGGTTCAACAGCCCATTTAAGAGATCAGAAAATATATTTTGATATCTTGTTACGTCAACCTAAAGCTTCTAAGAATAATAGTGTTTGTTCTAAGGAACTCGTGTTAGATAATGCGGTAGATCAAATTACAATTCATAACAAGAGAGATGAAATTACACTATTCCTCTTTTGTTAGTGATGTGCGATGCGTGGAAGCGACAACAAATTTCGTTTAACGAAATGGAGGCTATTCTTCCCAACTTACTCCCTAGTTTTTATTTGCTTTTTTTACACAATAGCTTTAGAAATTCCATTATATTTGTCGATCGCGAATCACTGACATGTTTACAAATATTCGACAAAAAATATTTTTTTGCGTGTTCTGTGACTCCCTGGGAAGTATAGATATTATTTCTTTTTTAAGCTATTCGAACAAATAGCAAAAAATAGTATATGATTTTATAAAACTATTGACGTGGAAGTACGTGATATTTTAACTTAGAAGGGATGGCCGACCTCAACAGTTCTCAGTTTTTCAAATATAATAAAAATTCTGAAGAGATACGAGCAAATTTCTTCTGAAACTTGGAGGAGAACAAGGACAAAATAAAACAAAAAATTATGTAGGCGGGCCAAGAAAGATTATAATGGTAAAAAGTATTTTTTAGAAATGGTATATGCGACTGATGAAATTGTGCTTTAGCTTCTAAAAGTTCATATTTTGGTAGAAATGGGGATGAGCTTATTTAGAAATGCTTAAAAATAATTAATAAATTCAGAGTTACACTACAACTCAATTATCTCGAGTTGCTATTCCGGTTTTATCGATTCACAAATCACATTAAATGTAATGCTGAAAATGTCCAGGTTCTGTTCCACAACTTTGAAGTCTTGATTCTTCGCAAAAATTCTGCATTTGCACATGAAGTGTCGTGAATGGTTGAATTCCTTGAATACGACTACAGTTTCATTGCTAATGAGTCACACAGGTTTCCACTTTATGGTGGTAAAAAAGTATTTCCAAGACTACTTATTTTTAAAAACACGACATTCTGAATCAACTTCACGGTTTTCACTTGTCATTGTAACGATCAAAGTCAACAAACAAGGCCCTTAAGAAGTACTACGCAATTGACCTTGAAAACATACGAAATGAAACTAAGTCTGTCAGTCTGCTCGAAATCGTACCTAGTTATTTTAACTACATTGACCTTCAGAACAATCCGCCTAAGCGAGGTTGACGCTGCAAAGTGTAAACTCGCACGTAAGTGTTAGTCAATGTCTATGTTAACCCAATCACGAGACAAATAGTACATCGGTGCTTCTCTTCGTCCCTCACCTTCCGTTGACGAAGTACTTTCTCTATTTACTGATCGGCGAACTCGTCGTGAACGGTCAACATGCGTTTTTTAGTAGGCCTACACCTGGAATCGACGTATCTATAAAGTCTAGTCTAGAGTTTATTTCACATATCAAATTTAGGCGAATATTTACTGGTTATGAACAATCTAAACGTAGTCATCAATATTCTGTCGTGCTCAAGAAAAAAGCAGCAATTTGACTCATATCATTCATTAACTTAATCTAAATGGATATAAATCTGAAACAATGAACTTTTTAGCATTTCCTGTTCTAGTATGTTTTTCACTTTTATACTGTCATTTTAAATTTTTTTGTTCACCAATTTTGTATTTTGAAAGCGTATTTGAAATGAAATGTTCGTAGTTTCAGCTTTTCAATTGACCTGAAAATTATTAGATTGTATTACGTTTAAATTCTCGAATTCGAATTAGTAATTATAGAAATTCTAGGAATTACTATACTATCTCTTCCATATTTTTTGAAGAAAATTGAAAAATATTTGTGCAAGACCTTATAGCCTGGTACCATTACAAAATCTTGGCTGATTTAAATTGCGGAATAATATTATTGGAGTGCCAATATCGAGAATATGAGGAGTTATCTCTGGTGGATTAAGAGTGTGTAAGAATACAACTTCTTCATCTTCCAGTACTTTGTACTACAATTGACTAGTTCATTTGTTGATGGAGAATAGCTCTCTCCTTTACCACCAACTGTAATTGTCGTCAGATTTGTCAATAATCGATTAGATTTTATCAGTGGAGGTGATTCAATCTAGAACAGTTTTACTAGTGAGTGGACTAAAAGTAATTCTTCCTCTCACTATTTTGCATTTATTGTGATTCAGAAGAGTGGTCCTATTAAAACCCAATCCAAGAGCAATCCTTTTACAATATATTCAGCTATTTATAACGGTTATATATTATTCAGAGTAGGTCTTGTATTTTCTAGCATTTAGGTTCTGTAAATATCTCGTCAGGTCTATCCAAAATTGGAAAAAAAATGTTTACCAATGAGTAACATTAATATTGTCAAAGTTCTCCATTAAGATCAACAAACTTTTAAATGCCATTGAACCAATTGTCGGAGCATTTTTTCCATTCCGATTGAGGTACTACCTAAGCATTTGATATACACGCAGATGTAGAAAAACTCGCAATTTATTTTTGATCTGCGCGGAAATAAGAGGAAATCATTGGGTGCCAAACAAGGACTGTACGGCGGATGACCCGTCAATTCGATGATTTAAATGTTTCGAGTATTCATGAACACTTCAAATAGCACTCGTATGACAATACGTTTTAAGTACGATTACCAATAAAAATGTCAAGCTTCATCATAGCATTATCAGATTTGACATATTCACGTTGCCATAAATAGAGACGTGAATTGAGTTGTTTTGTTCGTGTGAGCTCACAATTGGATATTCTCGTTTTCGTGGTGATTTCCTCAGAAAGCCACGCAACGTTAAAGGTGGATTTTCCATTACTTTCAGCATTGTTCAAACTCCTCCAGCCTCCAGCTGGTGGATTTCAACTGTTTTAATTTTTTTCAATGTACAAAAATGATGTCGTTCCAAATTAATTTCCAAGCTATTAAACATGTGAAACTGATGAGAATTGTGATGTGTGAGATGCCCAGTAATCTCGAAACAACAGGCGACCATTTGCTTCGTGCGCGAATAACTATTTTTGTATTTGGCTCGTTTTGAAGGACTCATTCAGACGATTATTATTTAGTTTTGGGCTCAAATGCATTGATTCATGATTTGTCGCCTTTAACAATCTCATAGAGGACTTTTTCAACATTTCTTTGCAACAATCGACACGAGCATTTTATGAGCGATTCTCAAACTACATAGTACACAACGCAAACAAACCTTTCTAAGAATTCATACAATATTGAATGCATGCAAGTGGAACGAGTGCCCAAGTATGCCTCAATCTCACGGTATGTCACATGATAATCTTGCAATATCAGTTTACGCACAGAATCGATGTTTTCTGGCACAAGGCCAATTTTAAACGACCTTGACAAAATTCGTCCTGTAGCGAAGTGAGATCAAAAATGCTGGTTGATCAGAAAACTGCTGCTGGCTTAAGCCACGTCGCGTCGATAGTCATCTCACGATTTATTTTCTAATTTACACTAAGATGATTGTTCCAAGTATATTCAAACAACTCAAATATCACTCAACTGACTACACGTTTTGAGTACGTTCACCTTCAAAAATGTCTAAATATCTCAATACTTAAGTAACTCTCGTAATTCACTCACAACTTTTGGAAATTTTATTAAACTTGTTATATGAGACGTGCTTCACTTTGTACTTTCACGTAACCTTCTAATATTGCAGTTCATCTATTTTGTCCCAATAAAAAGTTGAAGCACCTATTAAGAATCATCTACCGATGCAACCAATTAAAAAAAACGAATTATTGTACCAGATAAAATTTTTATCCACGTATCCCATTACATTATTTTTCGACAATTAATATGAAACAAATCTAAACTTTGACTTGTTCCGTATTTTCCTCTCAACTCGACAATGGACTGTGATGATGTAGGACATAATTCACACAAATGTTTAATGCAAATTCCAAATTGTAAAATGCAATAAACCACAAAATATTGCGAACTAGAATGCTGGCTTCATTTGTATATAGCTTTTGTGGTTTAGTGAATTCATTCAGCATCAATCTATTTGTTGGTGTTTACTAAACTAAATACCACTGAATATATTTTATTACATATGGGTAATGAGGTTTGAAGTAGCTTTAACGAATCAGTTTCAATATTGTTTTGATTATACTGTTTTAATTTGGAATATATTTGAGGATTTGTGAATCAATCTAATGAAAATCTGCAGTAGATTTGTATTATAAGTTTATTTATCCATAATTACATCTGGCTTAGTTAAATATTTGTATATATTCAAAATAGTTATCACTTCCCAGTTATTATGAAAATACATCAAGAGATAAATTTCTTCCAATATCAATTGCAGAAGAGTTATGCGAGGAACAATCAATATATCATAAATACGCACGTCAGTCATACCAAGATTAAGATATGAAAAATAATGTTTACTCCCCGTATAAAATTCGGTAGCCCACGTGGACTTGTCATATTCTATGAAAACATCGAATCGTGAACATAAATGCATTTCTATTGGACGAAGCTGTCGGGAGGCGTATGTACACAATTTCTTCGAAATATTTCTGCCGTTTTTTAGACCATGGGCGAATGAAAACTATGAAATTGCACAGTGTAGTGAAAATAAAAAACGATACGGTGCAAAAGTGGATTAAAAAGGTAATTTCCTTGAAACAGAGACAAAGTCAGGAAAGGCAAGGAATAAAAGAGATAAGAAAAAATTAACGAACCTTTATCAGAGATTACCCAAAAGTTACTAGAAGAAAAAGAATAACACAAGAAGAAAATAAACATGTTGGAATTTCGAACCGTACAAAATAGAAGCTTCAAAAAACAGCACAAACCAAAACAACGTGTAGACAGGAGAAGAGAGAAGAATTTATTAAAAAACCAATCAAGATAATGGAAAGCTATTTAAAGAAACAAAAAAGTAGAATTCTACTGAGAAATTGGAAAAAATGAGAAAAAGAAACCAAAAATGACGAGGTACTGTAGAATTTATCCTGTATATGCATTCGCTGTTGCAGCAAAATTAGCTGAGCTTAGTTACGATTTAGTGCCTCCTCATTCACAGTTATCCCTCTATTCTCATAAAACTGCATTATGAGAAGTGACAAATGAAAAAGTGAAGCCTGGTAGATACAAGTATTGTGAGGGTAGATTATTTTTTGTTTTTACAGAAAAACTCTATTTCCTGTGAAATTCCACTGAGAAAATTATTTCCTCTAAAATCACATACTTCTCATCTTGTTAAACACTACAAATATCGGGGTGGGTTAACAGCAAATTGTCTCTTATTTCAAATAAAATTGGCCACAAGGAGAGAAATAATGTCCAAAACTTAATATTGCATGTTATATAAGTAATCACTATAGTCATTCTATCAATTTTTTCAATTAGATATGTAACATTTCATGTTTGACTTATTTTGACAATAACAGTAAGAAATTATCGCCCACCAAAATAGTAAACATTCCTCATTGCTTAAAACAATTCTTTGTTTTGAAACAATTCTTTCTAATTGGGTGTCGTCGTTCCTCATAATCCCGGCATTGGTCTAAATACGATTAAAACTAGTCTCTGCTTGCATAAATGCAATACTCAACCTGTAAGGTTGAGGCCTGGATACTTTGGTATACAAATGTCGTGTTCAACACTTATTTCTAGTAACAATAGAGAGTGACTATCACTGTACATTATAGGAGCAATCAACAAAAAAAAAATAATAAAGATACGACTCAATTCAAATGAAACAATAGGCGAATTGAATTAATTGCTTCCTAAATATTCTTATATAGTCCTCAGTAACTACTGGATGTATCAAGACCTGTGGATGGAAAACCCTTTTTGGCTCAATATAACAATAACACTAGTTTACAAAAATTGAACTTTCTTCATATCCCCATATCCTTAATCTATCTTCCTTTGAAACTACCTTGAAACTCTTGGAAATTCCGTAGACAAAGTAGTAATGGTGAATCTGCGGTTTTTCTTAACCATTCTGTCAACTCGTTCAACCATGTTAACTGAAACGACAGATTTGCGTCCTCGGCCCCCTTCATCATGCACATAATTACGGTCATCTTTAAACTTTCGACACCATTCATACTATCCATACACACTACTCATTCTTCGATTGATCTCTGCAGCACTATGGCCTTCAGCCTATAGAAAACGAATCATACTTCGCAATTCTCACTTGACGGGAGCATCACTAATGACGGGCATGTTTACCTTACTGTAGCACAACGCCGACTGACGCCTGAATATCAACAATGGCCTTGCAGGCGCCTACAGTTCATGCCCACTTTCTTCTACCCGCGTATCGTCTGCACGGAGCTATCGGAGGTTGAAAAAAACACACAGTTTAATCTTTATTTCTTCGCTTCAAACAACAATTTGTATTGTTTCGAATTGATCTGATATGCCGAGTAGAATGAGAAAACTAAGTTCTGATCGTTTTTGATAAATTTGTGGATAGTTTATTTTATACTTTCAAAAAAGTAAAAACACAGTGTAGATTCGTTGAAAAGTTCATATCTTCATTATTTTTGATTTTCTGTTTCAAATCAAAATAACAAGTGGGTGCCTCATGTGTTTTGCGGAGTGGTCATTAGGAGAAAATGTCCACTTTCCATTTGGCCCGTCAATGCTGTGAAGAGGACCTAGTAATTATCTTCTTCTTCTTCTTCTTATTTTAAGACTGTGTCTTGTGTTTTCAAAGAGGCAGCCTAAGTTGTGACTGCGAGGACCAGCTCTCATACCAGCGCTTTGGTGGTCTTCCAGGCGGTCTACTTGTATTGGGTCTCTCTTCCTTTGCGATTTTCGCCAGTCGATCGTTGTTCATTCTATTGACATGATCTCTCCATGCTCTTCTTCTAGTTCTGGCCCATCTCACTATATCCGGAACGTCACACATTCTTCTGATTTCATTGCTCCTTATTCTGTCTCTTAGTGTTTTCCCTGTGATTGAGCGTAGTGTCTTCATCTCGGTCGTTCTGAGAATCCGCTTAGTAGTTGCAGTCTCCGCCCTCGTTTCTATGGCGTATGTCATTACTGCTCTGACACAAGTTTTATATATCCGTGTTTTGCTTTCGATACTTAAAAATTTATTCCTCCATATCACGGTTCGAAGGAATCCTGATATCCTAGATGCTGCTGTTGTTTGCGTTTTGACTTCTTGTTTCAAGTTCCTATTCCTCGTGATGTTAACCCCTAAATATTTAAAAGACATAACCTGTTCTACACTTTTATTATAAATTGCCAGTTTGCATCTTCTTGGTTCTCTCGCTATTGTCAAGGATTGTGTCTTTTGTTTCGATATGATCATATTGAATTCTCCTGCAACTGTTTCAAATCTGTGTAGCAGTTTTTGCAGATTATCCTCATCTTCAGATATCACACCGCGTCATCAGCGTAGCAAACTATCTTAAACTCATGTTTTCCCATTCTGTATCCTCTGCCTGCCGTTTTGACTTCTTTTATGATTTCGTCCATTATATTGTTGAAGAGTATTGGGCTGAGACTATCTCCTTGTCTGATCCCTGTTGATACTGGCATTTTACTGGAGAGTTCGTTGTTTACTCTTACATATGTGCTATTTCCGTTGTTCATGTCCCGAATGATGTCTATTGTCCTTTGGTTTACGCCTCGTTTTTTTAGTAGCTCAATGACGTCATGTAATCTCACTCTGTCAAATGCTTTTGTTAAATCTATGAAGCACATAAACGCGGTTTTATTGTACTCTATGGCCTTTTCGGCAATCTGTCTTAAGATGAGTATAGCGTCTATGGTTGATCTATTTTTTCTAAATCCCTGTTGTTCTTCGCTCATGCCGCTACTTGAGATTTCTTCTGCAATAATTTTTGTTAGTAATTTTGAAGTCGTGCTTAGGAGGCTGATCCCTCTATAATTATTTGAATCTTTCTTTTCACCTTTTTTAAAGACGGGGATCGTTATGCTTACTTTCCATTTCTCTGGTACTTTTCTCTGGTCGTATATCTTGTTGAACATGACATGCATTTGCCACCATATTTAAGAAGCTCGTTATTAATGTTATCCAGCCCTGGTGATTTCCTATTTTTCATCTTGCGCATTGTTGCTTCAATTTTGTCTTTTGATATTAATTGTTGTTGGATGTCTTCTCCTTCCTCAGATATATTTTCTTGTTTCTGTTCTGTGGATTGGCTTGTTATTATGTCACCGTAGAGTTCATGGAAATACCTTTCCCATTCTTTTAACGTTATTGTTTTCGTGTGGATGTATTCATTGATTGGTCTTTTGATGTTCCTTATCATATTCCAGATCTTTTTTTGTCCCCCATATAAGTCGTTTTCCATGTCTGATGAGTATTTCTCCCAGAATTGTCTCTTAATCGTTTGTATTTCCATATTTGTCCTATTCCTCACGACTTTGTAATCAGCATATGTAATTGTTTGACTTCTATATTGAAGATATGCTTTCCTTTGTTCTTCCGCAAGTGATTTGATTTCGTGTGTGAACTATGGTTTCGTGTTGGGCTTTCCGTTTAGGTTCACCTTTCGTTTGCCTAATGCCTCTTCTGCAGCTGTCCTTATATTAGTACTTAATCTTTTCCATGCTAGTTCTACGGTATCATCTTGTTTTCATTTATTGCCTTCCGTAGTCTTTGCTGGTAGAGGTATTTTGTGGTATCATCGCTAAGGCTTTCTATGTTCAGCTTTTTTGTCACTTTCGGTTTGTTCTGGGTTTTCCTTTGTACGCAGTTCCGCATTATGGCTAGCACCATATGGTGGTTAGTCCCTGTGTTTACTGAGGTTAATGTTCTGACATCTAATATTTTTGTAATACCTAGTAATTATGAAAATGATTATTACTTTTGTGTTCCGAATATTTGAATATAGTAAAAAGAGGCAAGAATCATATACGTGAAAGTTCGGTCTGTTACTAAGTCCATATTACCCATTTCGTCTCTAGCCATTTGAATCTGTTTTATTGGTAAAGAAGGGACAAGCCATATGTGATTTAACATGGCGCCGACAAGTTCAGCAGGTTTTAAGCGTAAAGCGCCCAGTGAGAGTTCTGCTAGTTCTGTATCGTACTTCCGATCAGATGATAATGAAAAGGATGAAGAATATGTGAAAACAAGTTATGATAGTGGATAAAAAAATTCCTTCCAAGTAATAACAATGACAAGGCAGATTGTTATTGCTATGGGGATATTCCAAAAAAATATATAAGCAAAAAAAATATAACAGACACAGACGAAAATGTAAATTTCAACAAATTACGGTGCTTTTGATTTGAGGTAGAGTATTCTACTACTATGTTCATAAAACATTACCTGAATGAGTCTTTCAAGTCAGTTTATCCTAGGTTATCATAGGTTTTACGCGCAATTAGGTGTAGAAAATTGGAAGCAACCGATAAATTATACGAAGATAATATAGAACACATGGATCTTAACGATGACGAACTAGGCTAGTTACTTTGGTTTATTATATATATATTTTAAGTTGGAAAAGGCAATAAGCGACATTTTTTTCCAAAAATTAAAGTTTTTTGTTACCTAGTGATATTTTTTTTTGTTTCATTATTTTGATTCATTTAAATATGAATATATTACAGCAAAAAATTTTATGACTCATCAATAATTACGATTTCAAGATTTGCTTGGAATGTAGAATTTGAAATAACTCAAACATGTGACTTAGTGGCTTGTCACCCTCTTTCTCCGAACCCCTCAAGATTCTTCGAAATACAGTCTAAAAGCTGTTTTATTACACAATGGTAGTAAAAACACGTTCATACCATTAGGACACGCAGTAAATTGTAGAATGAGCTATAAAATGCGTATTTGGATTAATTTGATAAATAGAAAGTTCGCCGCAACATCAAGGTCAACATTAAATACGAGCTGTAGGTAGATCCCAATTACATCACTCCACCCCCTTTACAAATCAAATTAAGGCTGATTTGAAATTTCATGCAGCCGCTTGATAAAACCAGAGATCCTTTCTCGTATTTACAAAAAAACTTTTCAAACATTACATAGGAAAAACGGTATATTTGTTGGCCCAAAAATCCATAAAATTATGAAAGATTCTCAGTTTCAAATCCTTTTATCTGTTAATGAAAAATCCACTCGAAAGTGATTTAAAGTGGTTGTGGAGTTGAAAATAGAAAAAGTGGAAATTACATGAAAAATGTTGGAAGATGGATTTTCTGCCCTGGTATCTTAGTTTTATCCCTGAAAATTTAAGAAATATGACGAACAAAGGGAATTTATTCACTAAGATTTAAAGGTTTTCGAAGAACGACATAAGGATTTTGAGATTCATTTGATAACTTTGAAAAGAAAGCAAAAATGATTATTTAATTAGTATCAATACCAAAATTATGATTTTTTCAGTTGAATTGATGAATATTTTCTAAGCCAGACGTAACATAAGTTTTTTATTATCTTTTATGGATGATTATACCTCAATGAATAATAAAATAACAATTTTTACCTGGGGTATGAAAACCCTGTAAACTAGTGTAATTCATTGATCGACGCTGTTTGGTTATCTACCTCCTGGTACAAAAGTTCTATTGACCTATATTTTCCTGAACTGATTTCATTATACAAAAAATATGACTACTCCATTCAATTTGATTGCAATTCAATATCTAGATTTTTGTTCCCATTTGTAAAAATACGCTCATATCGATAAGACGCCAAACTTTTCTCTAATTCAACGAATCCATCAGAAAATAAGCAGTAAAGCTCCTGGTAAACTGCCAATAAATATTCCACAATGTCGAAATATGGATCACATAAATTACTTTGTCCTTCAGATACAGCAGCAGCAGTTTAGTATCAATACATAAGATTCCTTAGAGAAAATGCTGATATTGAAATTATAGTTATTATGTAATATGTTTTAGATATGATGAAGCTGAATTATTAATTGTGATAATGATAACTATTGATATTAGAATTTATCATCGAAGCAAATTTGAGGGATTTTGAGGACAAACCACTTAGTTAAACGATTCGATAGTCCTGGCGAGACAGATAAAAAATAATTATATATACAATGATTTTGATTGAAATGTGGAAGGGTTTATTGTTTATTGTATATTCGTCGAGGTCATTTTCCATAGTTTCAATTACTTGGGTGATCACCACTGGTAGTGAACCCACTGTTTTATTATTTTCACTGTTCTCAGAAATAGATGCATTAATTGTTATCATTATTTGTCATAACTGGATTTGTCACTTTCCAATATGATTTCCATGATTTTTTGATTTGAAAAGTATAAGTAGAGATTGTGAGTGAATATATTAACTTAGCGGTTCCCGAATTATTTTGGCTACAGAACCCCCTTTTTGGTTCACCCTTTTTTGGCAGAACCCTAGGTCAAATTAGGGGTGTTCGCTCTAGTAAGTATAGTTTGACATCAAAAGATCGACTTGAAGATAAATTTAAATACATGAATATTTTTTATTTAGTTATACATTCACTTAATTTAATGTGTTAAATGGAACATTTTCATAGTTTTCCTTAAAATAACATTGTCAAGTCAGGTTTTATGTCTGATAATTGGATCCGGAGGACTTGAGCAGCATTCAGCCTACTCCTGAACTTATTTTTTGTGTAGGCGTAAGCTGAAAACCCAGCCTCGCATCTATAAGTTGACACAAATGGGATTACAACCATGTTAGCCTTTACAGCGATACCGAGTATTCGTTTTTCAGGTCGAAACAAAAATTTACTTGGATTCGTGGTATCTTTAGATTCGAGAAGTTTTTTGAATGCTGATGAATTTTTAATGGCAATTAAATATCATATTGGATCCTGAATGGACTTTGGAATCAGTCGATCTCCCGTAATTGTAACTTATCTTCTGGAAAATATTCCTCTAAAGATTTGGAGCTTGTCAAATGTTCACGTATTCTTCTTTCCAAGTCTATAGTTATTTGAAGATGATTTTTTTCAACAAATTGCTGAAGTAGCGGAAAGCAATCATAATTTTTTTGCCGAAGATATTCAATCCAGAAGGCGATTTTCTCTTCAAATGAAGATATTTTGTCGTTTACTGTGAATATGGTTATCATGCTTCCCTGTAGAGAGCTGCTCACTGTGTTCAGTTTATTAAAAATGTCGGTCAAATTAGTCAATTTCATTGACCACCGCTCGTCGCACAACATTGCTAGATGGCTAGCAAGAAAACCCTCGCAATCTCGCAATTTGTACAATCTGGACGCATTCCGTAGCCTTGGAAGGTATTTCTTCAAATTCCTTCAGCTGCAAAATAAATTATATTGAATATTAGATGAGTTTACGAGAAATGGAATTTTTGGATACAAAAAATTATGCATTCGAGGCCAATTGGTTTTCGTGACTACTCCCCAACCGTTACCATCCATAAATTTCTCATTTTTTCATTATACAACGGAATTAATAAGCAATTACTATTCAGAGAACGAGGCAGACTTTTTGACTTGTCCTCCTTAATTATTCAAATTGTTTAGTTAGAATCGAGTTTCAATAAACTTGTATTAGTATCAGGATCTTTCTTAAGCTTCTCATTTCAAAATATGCCAATTCTTCTTCAACGTCAGTAATTTGATTATTTTTAATCATCGAAATTTATCGAACTAAAACATACTCTGTTTACTAAATAGTACATCAAGATTGGAGCTTTTCTTTCTTGTGATTCAATTTTCAACACATTTTACTACAACAACACTCAATCAGAAACATTGTCTGGTCTTTCGAGTCGGGTATGATTCAATAAAAGGCTCGAGGGAGCGAATCATGTAATTTAGAATGTAGGTCTAGTGGTGTTGAACAGTGTGTTAAGCATAAATTCTGCTAGGTTTCAGATTTTCAAAATAAAGATAATTTGCGTTATTTCCAAGAAAAAGGTTCTAGTGAATACCATCATACTATACGAGGGTTAATACTTAAGTTTTGAGATACGGCCACACTGAAGTGAATACATCGAATATGACATTGCAGTCATTTCATATAATTACTATTTGAATCGTTCCTATATACTTCAAACATTCATCTTGGTAAAGAAATGGAATTAAATAGCTTACATTTTCGTGCGGTGATTTTATATGTATAACTGGCGACGTGGATTCAATCAACTGCAGTGTGCCGATCAACTCGCTTCGACAGTTCCAGTAGAGCAACGTATCACGGTCAATTCTGAATGGTACTCCAGCATACATTTACCGTAATTGTACGAAAAAATTAGGGAAACCAATTACAGAAAACTAATCATTTTCCACCAAGACAATGCGAGCTTTCACAAATTAGTTAAAAAAAAACGTTTTTGAACAGTCAAAACATCGAATTGATTGTCACTCACAGTACAGTCCTTGTGTGGCATCCAATGATCTCTTTCTATTCTCGCAGATCAAAAATAAATTGGGTGGTCAACATTTTTCTACACCTCTAGAAGCAGTTGATTGGTTCAAATGATATGTTTTGAAAGTACTTCAATAGAAATGGAGAAAATGCTTCGCAAATTGGTTCAAATACATAAAAAGTGTATTGATCTTAATTGATATTAGTTTTAAAAATATTAAAGCCATATCCAATATTAAATATATGTATATTGTTTTTATTTAAATATCTTTGAAACTGAAACTTATTATACTTCTGTTTTGTTCAAAAATCACAATTCAAGCCAATATTGATGTCAATAAATCCTACAGATTTGAAGACAAACTACAAATATCAGGCTTTACTATCGCCTAGGAGCTTAACAACTAACAATAACCATGCATAAGGCATAGAATCAGTTCACTGGTTTTTATAATTTTTTTGTTTTGTTAATAGTTGAAACAAACTTTTTTCCTTCGCCACTCTTACTTGGACGTATCTCTAGGCTGTTAACAGTATCAGAGATATATACAAAAAATAATAAATATAAGTGCTTTATTATTTCTAAATGAAGATTCATTTAAGAGTTATACATTATTTTATATAAATTGCTTGTTCCATTAATTCAAAGTGAAAATGATTCTATATAAAAAATGAACGTTGTTTCCTAAATTATTTGGGCAACAGAATTGATGCTTGACTGAAAATATGAAAATATTTTCCAACATCTGCATCAAACATTTGAGAAATGAAATAAAACGATTTTCTGTAATTCCCTCTGGCAGTTTCAAATCATCCTGCTTATTCCTTATTCTGGAATCCTAATTATATTTTTTTCTGTCTCCGTAAAAAAGAGTACAAAGAAACTGTGAATTAATCATAAATTGAGTTAACTTAAAATCTATTTCACATACTTTTTATTGGGAAACGAATTTAACTGTGAAGATAGCAAACTAATGAACAGACGCATTGTCGTAATAGAACAAAACTCTTCTCTTCAACGAAGACGGCCATTTTTCAGAAGTTCAGTATTAAAACCAGTCAGTTAATTAGCCAATAATCGTTTTCGTGGGGAATAGCTGCTATTTCTTCTCGGATGTTAGTCTTCAACTGATGAAGCGCGGCTGGGATATTGGAATAGACTCTACTTTTCAGGTATAAAAAATATCCTGTGGCGTTAGGTCCGGACTTCTATACGGCCATGCAATGTCACCTCAGCGAGATATCAGTTTCCAAGCAAATTTCTGGTTTACGACCGTCCAAGAGGCATTAGAAGTATGACATGTCACGCCATCTTGTTAAAACCATGTCGTGCGATTATAGGCTTCAAATTGTTACTTGTGGCGAATGCAAGAGGCCTTTGATAGCAATTCTGTCTATTGACATGCCCATTTGTAATGTAAAGTAAAAATGGGCATCGTCGGATAGTAGAATATTGTTGAAAACGTTCCAAAATTATTCTAACAAAAGCTCGTCTTAAAATTAAATAATTTGGCTGTAATTTTTGCACAAGTTGAATTTTATACGGGTGTAATTTCAGATCTCTCAACAAAATGCGACGCAAAGATGTTCTCGATAGACCAGAACTACGTTGAACTGACGGTTTAACATGTTGAATTGTGTCCTGTCCTCTGTTCTTGTTGATCTTGGGCGACCCGTAGACTTTTGATTGAGAGTCGAACCAGTAACTTCGAACTCCCTGATCCACTATCAAATCACACCGGACACTGATTTATGTCATTTATTCCAAACTCACGTCGAAGCAAACGCCGAACAATAGCGCACGAATCGCTATTTTTGTAATAATGTTTAATGCGGAATGCACGTTGCGCTCCGGTAAAGTGATCCATCGCGACTAAATTTCCGAGAACAAAGCTACTCATCACCACCACTCGCGCAGCTCCCTCTCATAACTTTTAAACCCAAGAGAGTTTGTAAAATTGTACACCTTTCTGGCCCATCTTGTATGTCTTTCGTTATCTCCGTTATTTCTCTAGGAATTTCTATTATTTTCATCACACTACCTCATAACATTTTTCTATCTATTGAGTCGAATGCAGCTTTCAAATCTATGAATCTAATAAATGGTTCTTCTCGCTGTTCTATTTTGTTTTCTGTTAAGCTCGTCAATATGGTTACCTTATCTTTCGTTTTGTTTTCTTTTCCTATATTCACTTTGCCTCTCCTCCGTTTCCTCATCAATATTGTCTTTGTCAGGATGATTCTCGTATATGTTTTTAAGCCACCTCACGATAAACACACTGCTCTGTAATTTTGGCACATTAGGTCATCTGATTTTTTATGTAGTGATATCAATTGATTTCCTCCCAAGTCTCTGGGTATTCTATTCGTATTCCATGCTCATTTGGATATATTCAAATGTGTCTCATCATACACTTTTCCTATTGTGGCTTTTCCTATCGCTCCTTTCTCTTCCTTTACCGTTATTTCCTCTTCTGTTCATTTTTCGTATAATTCTGCTTCATCGTCGAATTTTTCTTCAATTGTCAAGTTTCTACCTCAGCGGCTGAATTTTCCTCCGAAAAATTCCTTGTTTCTAATATGTCTTCTGTATTTATTTTTTTATTGTTTTTTCTATTTCGTCAATTCAAATACCAATAACAATTACACCTTTAGAATACCAAAACATTATTGTCATGATCTTATTGTGAAAAAAAAAAGATTTCCACTTCCTTCGTATATCTTTCCTCGTGCTGCATTAATAACTGCGACTGTATTTTTGTTTCTGAAGTATGACCAAGCTGCATCTGCTGTGGTGTATCAACGGAATAAATTCACTCAATTTGAGCTCTATTAAGCTCTATTGAGTTGTATGTTATGCTCACATACAGTGTTACTTATCTATATTTTATCTCAACTGTCTGTAGCTGCTTTTTTTCTTATTTCCATCTGTCCGGCTGTTGTCTGTTGCAGTCATGTACAACTAAACTTTTCATATCCTTATCGTTTAATGTAATTTTTCATTCAAACTACAATCTTTCTGTTTACTTCACCCTCATTTCATATTTATTCTTAATTTAGAAGTCCATTAATTCTCTTCAATTTCTTCTTCCACATATTCCAGTTGTTCTCCGTCTACGGAATTTCTTCATCGCTGAAAAATTTTCCTCCAACGATAATCCTCTTAAGGTCTGAGGACAAAAAGAAGTCGCCAGGGGCGAGATCTGGAAATTACAGTAGATAATAAAGCAACTCATTCAATTTTGCCATAGTTCCAAATTATTCATTAAAGCGGGCATTGTCTTGATGAAACAGCACATTTTTCTTCTAAAATGGGGCAGTTTTTCTGGAATTTCCTCTTTAAAACGATCCAATAATGCTACATTGATGGTTGATGTATAAATATTTTACCTTTTCATGACATTCAATGGAAACTATACCATGTACATCCCAAAATATTGAAGCCATTACCTTGCCAGTCGACATTTCTATTTCTCCACGTTTTGCAGTGCATTTCTCTCGGTTGGATGTGAATCAGTGAGCCATGTTTCATCTCTTGCAAAAATTTGAGTTCATTACTATTGATCAGCTTCAAATACTGCTCAAAATCATCAATTCATTGGTGTCATTGATAGATTGTGAGCTCCCGCAGCCATCCTCTTTGAGCAGAGCTTTTGCATACCCAAATGTTCAATCACGATATGTCCAACACGTTCCTTCGATATTACAAGGATCTCAAATATCTCAATCATCTTGATGCGAAGCTGATTATGAATTTTATATATAGACTGTTTAGACTTTTGTGATATTTTCATCTATGACCGCCTCTTTGTCGCTATCGTTATTCGTAATGCCTTGTTCAGACTCAGCAAACCACTCCTCATCAACGGTTGATGTTGCTGGGAAAAAGTCCGAATCATTTTAATTAAGTTAAACGTTGGATTTAATAGTATTTTTTGTCAAAAAGCAATGCTTCATCAACACTCGAAACACCTAGTTAAGACTAATTGGGAATCAATTGAATTTCATATTAAAAGCGCCATCTATGTATGAGTCCACGAACATTTCAGCTCACGTTATAAGTATAATGATGCGTTACGTGAATAGTGGATTTTTCTTATTAAAAAAATAAGTTTTCGTCGTGTTTTTGAGAGTGGAATTCATTATTAGATACTTGTACGGAAGCTGTCTGACTTAGTAATCAATTAATGACAAAATTAATGATAAATACCTAACGTGTTATATGGAAACGTAACCATTTATCAAATTAACGTCGGCATTTGATGGAAGTGTTTCTTGAAATAAAATTAAACGTTGCTCTGTTTCGGATCGAGAATAATAGCAATTTAATTTCTTGTTAGACAGAAATAATGATTTTTATAATAAATTGATTTCGTTCATTTTTTTATACATCCATTTATTTCCACTTTTCAAGAAACTCATCATCTCTAACGATCTTGATTGATAGAACAATTATGCTGAGAGATTTTTATCATTTATATCAGAATTTGAGTGATTACAACTTTTGAGCTTCCATTATCTATTAGCATTGCGTCTAGAACTCCCCTAACAAGTTGGTCTACTATGAGTGTAAATATGTATTAAAATTCAGGTAAAATTAGAATAGAGTTCCAGCAATAGTAGATGGTGTTTGAAGAACGTGCTATCGTCTCTTAAGCTCATGTTTTTGCTATAATGCAAAGAAACGTATGGTACTCAATCGACGCCGTAGAAACAGAAGCAACGAAGGTAATAACGGAGATGTCTGGCCCACCACATTTGAATCAACAAATCCACCAGTATGCCCAAAACTCATTCTTGATGTAGCCAAAATTGTTGGTCAACAGTCTATCCGCAAAGCAGGCACTGCGGAAATGGATGGAAATACCTGCAATTGAACAAGCTAAGTCACACAAAGATTGACCTTATGTCTTTTTTGCTAAACAACGGCTTAAACAGAGGTGAAATTCTATAGTGATTGGCCTTTTAACTAGATATAATGGACACACTATAGACATCACGGACAACTGAAAACAGCGCTGTTGATTGTGGTACAAAGAAACTGCAGACCACATCATCGGTGGATGTCCAGAACTTACAAATGCAGTGTACAAACACTTGGGCAAGCTTCACAGTTTGCCTAGAGACGTTAAAATTTCGAGTATAGTAGGTCACCGGGTAAACAAGGAGTTACTTTCTTCGTATATCTTATAACTCAAAACGTATCAATCTTAATAATCTCAAATTTAGTTTCAGTATAAGATGATTATTCACATATAAGAATGAACTTAATGCCTCTGAAACCAATACTGGAGACCCGAGAAAATTAGATTCGAAAAACAAGTAGAATTCACTCACTGTGTACTTTGTTGACTGAACAATATATCTCTCCATGGTTAACAATGGGTCTAGGTATTTAAGACACTAAATAGAAAGAATTCATCTAATTATACAAGGAAAAAATTACTTACTACTATCTTGAAACAATAATAACAATGCTATAGTTTTTATTAAATTTTATTATTATATAATAATGTTAACGTTTATCAGAAACTTATATTCACGCAAATATTCAGATCTCCTTATATTATTGAAGAACTGTATCTCTTGGAGTAGTTTACACTTTAGTTTGATATACAATTCAAATGCCAAATGAATAAGCTTATGTAAGTAAAATGAGACTACAGTTGTATTGAAATTCATAGCAGGCTCAAATTAGATAGCCTAAAATGATTGATTCAATAATAGAAATATTCGGGAATAATTGACTTATTCTTCTTACACTAAGATAAACCTGAGAGACCTAATCTGACACTATTGTGGACCTCGTTAGTATAACCTAATGAGAAATAGTCTTTATTTTAGTAGGGTGATCCCGAAAGATTCCTTGCCTGGACATTATAAGGAAAGCGTGAACAACAATTAATTTATTTTCGCACGGGTCTTTATCCTGATACGCTCCTAGCTTGGACCTCGTCAAGTGTGCCCCAATAATGTTAACCTTTTTTCAATCTGATAAGATCATTATGATGTTTCAAGGAAATAAGGACAAATTAATTATAGTCAGGTAGGTGGAGCGCGGGCACAAGCGTTTGGGTTTATAAATCACACTTCGTAATCAGTTTAATTTATGTTTAACGCGAACTAGGGCGCCAACGCGGGCCCTAGCTTAAGAGTTTATACATTGAACTTAACATTTTCATCCTTGACATATGCCAGATCTGAAGAATTTGGCATTGTGAAATAATTTTTTCTCTATTTCAGGTAACTCACAAGAAACTACGATGCATCATTTCTCTCTTTTAATACTTTAGCAACACAGTATAAGCCTTTAGATGAAAATTCAACTAATACATATATTCATTTTCTGTTTGCACTCTTTCTAAGTGACTTTTCCGTAATAATAATATTTTCTTCATCACCCAACCGTCCCCTTTCATCAGGTATATCATCATATACAACAACTGCATCATATTCCTCCTCGCAGTCGTTTTGTAGAACTAGAAGCTTCTTTCACTCTATACACAGTAAATCAGACTAACTATTGAACATAGTAGTAACCTCGGAAAATCGACATACCCAGTATATTACCACTAAAACTATTCTCAAAATTCGCATATAATTGGTTGTTCGACTGTTTCAAAGTCAGTTGTGAAATGTCACAAAAAACACTTTCTTTGCAAATATATCGTTTTCTATTGGTTTTACGTTATTTGTATTTATTGGCAATATTATAAAGAATTTGTATTCAGAGAATTATCTTAGGACAAAAATTCATGAAAGTAAAGTTGCAATTTATTTCTTAATATATAGTTATCATTTTCTATCAACTCTTGAAATAAATTCAATCTTTATTTCTAATAATTCTAAAATTTATCAATTAAATGACACTCATAACCTCTTTCGGTAATTGAAAAATTACTAAGGGGCACATTTCAATTACATTGTAATTATATTCTGATATATTCAAATAGAAAATAATCGAGTAGATCTTATTTAAAATCCGTAAACTTGCTGCAGCATTTAATGAAAATAACTGCCCGGATCAAAAATTATTTCAGAGTGGAATGCAAACTTTATTAGCAGTTTATAATACTCCGAAATCAGTGGATAATATCGATCATCTCTGTTATGCATTATACGTCAAGTTAACAAAGTCTAATAAACCTATGCAGTTACCAAATATACCAACAACGAGTGGTGCTGCTCATAAATCGCGTTTATCGAATTCAAACTTGATTATGGTATGATTCAGAACCCCAGGAATGGGGTTGGATAATGAATAATGAATTCCCGGAACATATCATGACTATTTTACCACCTGCACCTGTTGAATTACTCAATACAATATTCTCCAACTGCAAAAGTGGATGTGGCTCAAGATCTGGATGCAGGAAAGCGGGGTGAGGGTGCTCTTCAGCTTGCGGCCAGTGTAAGGGACAAGCTTGTCTCAATGCTGTATCAATACTATATCAATCATGAATGCCTTGGATACAAATGTCGTTGAGGACGGTAATGAAGAGAATCATGAAATTCGAGGGGATGAGGGACGATGACGACATGATGAAGAAGATGGAGAAAAAGAAGATCTCTATTTATATGGAAATAAAATACAATTCAATTATTTTCCTCAACAATTCCTTACTTACATGGCTAGGTTGGTGTTATTAAATAAATAGACACTTTATTAAAAATAGATAGGTAACAAAAAATATTTTAATCTATAAGTTGCTAAAAAATAATAATTATACATTTAGCAAAAAGGTATAACGTTAAGCTAACCTAACCTAACCTAACGTTAATATCACAAGTTTTTGATCAAGACTACCAGTTGACCTCAGATAATTCTCTGACCGCGCACTTTACGCCTTCGAAAACAGTTCTTCCTCTCTTCTCTACAATATTGATGATAAATACAAATATCATGAAACACATAGAAAACGAGATATTTGGAAAAAATGAGAAAAAATTGATTTTTATGACTTTTGCCCCCTGACTTCAAAACTTACAACCATCCAATTATATGTGAATTTTGAGAATAGTTTCAGGATGCCAAAATATAAGTTATATCCTAATTTATACCTCGTAAGTTGTGATTTATCAGAAGTGAACGTGATTTTTTTTGACACAACAAGATTCAAGTCTTTTGATATGCCTAGATATAACAAATCCAATTAAAAACACCCTCTATCAATTTGAACTCAATGAATCACTTAATCATATTCATTTCACGAATATATGAATAAAACACTAAAATTTGTCAACAATATTAAGCACGGTATCAGAATAGTATTAAATCGAGAATCTATTGGCATCTCGTAAATTCCACTGAAATAGCGTCGCTATATGCGCCAAAACATGATTAAATCAGTTTTATTCAAATTCACAAGCCTTTACATCGCCACGAACTGCACAAACTCACGAATTTATAAGAATGAAATATACTATCATGATTCGAAACTCAACTATAAATCTACGGATGCACACATAACCTTTTTATTTGACATTTGAAATTGTAATTCGGGATACTTTTGATTACAACGGTTTTATTCATACATTCAGCTATATTTTAGGATATTTACATAATTCTTCGTTGTCAACAACGCCTTCAAAATCAATTTTAGAATTCTTTGGAAACTCAAATTAAATGAGCGTCGATTAGTGACCCAAGTTTCAAAGTCTTTTTATAACGTTAATGATGTTTTCTTTTCACAAGAAGTTATGAAATTACGAATATCAAACTCAATTATATCAGTAATTGACTAATTTATAATTTCATGCCAATAACCTTTCGCTTTTAATTTGAGAGATGGAAATATTTTACACGTAAGCGCTATGCCCAATAAAATTTCGAAGATAATTAAATATATTTGATGACCGGCCAATATACCCAACGTGGTCCGTATACGATTCAATTGCCTCATTGGAGCGTTGGTCTTGTCGTGACTTAAGTCCACGACACATTCAACAGTGTAACAAGAAGTGAGATATAGAAGAAGAACTAAGTTAAAACTAAAATTGATCTCAGATTATACGAGAGCCACCGATATGCTATAAATAAAAGAGAAGTTCATATAAAATAATAATTTTATTATCAAAATACACTTACAGTTATTTTTCGACATAATTACCGAAGAGATTGAGATATTTTCGATATCTGTGGACAACCTTTCCAATACCCTCTTCAAAGAAAGTTGTCGCCAATATCGCCTAACCCTTCAGTAACTTCTGGAAATTCCGTAGACAACGCAGTAATAGTGAATTTGCGGTTTTATTTAACCATTCTGTCAACTCGTTGAACCAAGTCATCTGAAACGACAGATTTGCGTCTTCGGCTCCCTTCATTATGCACATAATTACGGCCATCTTTAAACCTTCGACACCATTCACACACAACACAATCATGAAATTTTCCCCATACACACGACTTATTCTCCGATGGAAACTGCAGTACTATGGCCTTCAGCTTGTAGAAAACGAATCACACTTCGCAAATCATATTTGGCGGAAGCATCAATAATGGCGGACATGTTTACGTGGCTGTAGCACAACGCCTGAATATCAACAATGTTGGATCGTGTAGTGTGAGAGCTTCCCAGGCATCCCCGCGTAGTGTCCGTACGGAGCTATGGGAGGTTGAAAAAAACGGCGCTCGTAGTTTATCACGCCACAATTTATTCCAACAGTCAAATGTATTTCAACATGTTAACAACACTTTAATGTGTATTTTTTCGCTCCAAACAACAATTTTTATTATTTCGTATTGATCTAATATGTCAAGTAGTAAGAGTAAAGTTTGCGAAATATGAAGAAGCATTTTACTCCAGTGGCCATCAGAAGAAAACATTCACTTTTCATTTGGTCCACCAATGCAATGGAGTGGACCTAGTAATTATGAAAGTGATTATTACTTTTGTGATCAGAGGATATTGGAATAATAAAAAAGCCAGTATTATATACGCCAAAGTTCAGTCTATTACCAAGCCCATATTACATTCGAAATAACTACCACATCCAATGTGTCCCGGCAATTCGAATGAAAATATACTGGATGAGAATGAAAGTGATGTTGAATTCAAATCGATTTCTAGTGATTCTGACAAATTCGCACACCAAGATAATACTCAACATTTAATTAGCAATTTCGAATTGAATGATCTTATAGAAGATTTACAATTGAGGAGCTTGGAGGGTGACAAGCCACAATTCGAAAAATCCTGAGATTCTACGAAATACGGTTAATCATAGACCTAACAAGCCCCAGAACTATTCTCACGCAAACTCATCAACATTTGGGAACGTAGCGTAAAAGATTCCTTCTTGCCTCTTGTCTAATTGGTCAAGAAGAGACAACACACATGTGAGTTAACATGGCGTCGACAAGCTCAGCAGGTGTTGAGCGTAAAGTGCTCCAGAACAGTAATAGTTCTGCTAGTTCTGTACCGGACTTCGGATCAGATGATAATGAAAAGGATGAAGATTATGTAAAATCATGTTAGTGATAGAGTATCAATAATGGTGAACATGCTTACGTAGCTTTAGCACAACGCCAACTGACGCCTGTATGTCAAAAATGGCGTAGTGTATAGTGCGAGGGCTTCGCAGTCGCAGCACATAACCGTTTTCTTCTGCCTGCGTAGTGTCTGCACGGAGCGATCGGAGGTTGAAAAAAAAAACGGCCTTTGTAAAAAAGGTGAATAAACTGTTGCTCTTTATGATCATATAGGTGCCTACAACAATCCTTTGAGTAAATCATTCAAGTGGTACGGACAACTAGCTTTTGTACTGTTTACAACTTAATAATGCTCATATTATTTATCTTACAGTGAAGGTCTCTCCACAACTAATTTTGAAAAATGATTTTTAGAGTAATCGACTTGTAATATTGAATATGTACCATCAAATACATCAAATTCGAAACATTTAAAGAACCGGATCAACTTGGGCGTTTTTGTTCTAAATGTTATAACATTCAAAGGAGATGGAAGAAAGGCAGCTCAGAATGAAGCAAAAAAAGTTACATTCTCCTGTGTCGGGTGTGTAGGGGAGTCACAACTGTGCCTGTTTCAACTTATTATATGACAATATACTTTGTTTCAGTTTTATTTGTACCTATCTGTATTCATTAAATATGGAAAATAAACATTATTCGGCAATTCATTTTGTTTTGATTCAGGAACCACATATTTATGTAGAGATAAATTTCGCGGCCCTAACAAACATAATAATTTCTCTTGAAACTAACGGTCCCATCATACCCCATGGGGGTACCCCAACAGATGGAAACCATGGTTCAACGGTCCACTCAGTCACTTGAATGACGTGTGTTAAGATAATCCCCTTGGAGAAATTAGGTTCAATTTCAAAAGGCATTGATACATAGCAACAGTCATGGCACTTAAAGCATCAAGAAGAATTTTCCCGCATTTTATTTCCCTCTTCCTTCTTCCCCCTTCGTTTTTCCCTTTTCCCTCTTCCTTTTTCCCTTTTCCCTTTTCCCTTTTCCCTTTTCCCTTTTCCCTTTTCCCTTTTCCCTTTTCCCTTTTCCCTTTTCCCTTTTCCCTTTTCCCTTTTCCCTTTTCCCTTTTCCCTTTTCCCTTTTCCCTTTTCCCTTTTCCCTTTTCCCTTTTCCCTTTTCCCTTTTCCCTTTTCCCTTTTCCCTTTTCCCTTTTCCCTTTTTCCTTTTTCCTTTTCCCTTTTCCCATTTCCCTTTTCCCTCTTCCTCAGATATTTTCCAAAAATTTCATACAGAGTGTAACCGATCATTGATAATAATTTTCAAGAGCCCGAAATTTGGAGCTCTCCAGGCAATAACGTCGATGCACATAAAAAAATATATCTTTTATTGAAACTTTTGAACATAAATTTAAGTACATAATCTGAAAATTTTGAGAAATTTCCTTCAAACATAAAGATATTTTTATAATCGCGAATATTTAGATCTATCTAGTTTAGATTGATGATTGATTGTTAATACGAATTATCTCACTCATAGTAGAAAGTTCTAATAAAACAATTAAAATGAGTAATTTGATGATAAAAAAATTGAACCACAAATTTTGTAGAAAAATATTTTTTCAGCAAGGTGAACCCCAGAGATTTTTTGTACGGAAATGAACAAGAAGACTTGATGAAAAATTAATTCATTTTCTTTAGAGTCAAACTAATGTAATCCCAGTATGGCTCTCGTCAGTATAACCTCATAAGAAATATTTTTTTCCATTAAGGTGATCCTTATATAGTCATGATCAAGAAAGATTACAGATTTATTTTTTCTAAATAGGGTAATCCTGATGCGCTCCTAGCGTGTACCTTGTCAAAATTGCCTTAATAAGATAGGCATTTTTCCAGCCTGATTAGATCATTATGATATATCATATTATATTTTCGGTTGGTTGTTGCTTTACGTTTGGCGCACGTTAGGTGCACACTACAAGGTTGATTCTTGGAATCGTGCTAGTGCGGAATTGACTAGAATTTGTTGAGGTGTCACTGGATTATGATATTTTCAACTTAAGTTCATATTTATTGATCAATTTCAATAATTATTGAATATAAGTGCTACTAATAAAAAAAAATATAACTCAAAAATCGAGAAATTTGAGATCAATGGAAGATAGAGTATTTGAATATTCACAATAAAAATTTTGGGAACATATTTTTAAAAGTTTTTGAGTAGTATTTCATACCTCATAAATAACATCCACTTTTAACACCTAATTATAGTTTTCAACCGTAAACATGGAAAAACATTTCTAAATTTTCTTTCTTTACCAAATGTATACTTATACATGGAGCAGCCTTGGAAATTACATTTTCATACTGCTTCTGTCTACTAACGACTGACAAAAACTTCAAAGAAGTTTGCAGTGAACTTGCTAACAATTTTTTGTGTCTCATTACATTTCAGTATTCCTTGGCCTTTTGTAGAATTCACTGAATTATTTCCACATCAGTGAAAGGAGCTCATTCAACTGAATTTGGCATTTATCAAATGTTTGATTGAATTTCAACAATGAATTCCAATCATGAGAAAGTTTGTAATTATCAAATCTCCTTTTATAATATGAGGTGTATCGAAAAATATTTTAATAAATATGAAATAAAAAAGTTGATATGAAATGAAAAAAAGCTGTGCCTGCATATCATGCTGCCTCAATCGTGTCAAAGAAACTTTTGAAATTCTCATTCGAATGGGCTTTTGGTCCAAATTGAGCAATGCGACACCCAACGCGTGGATATCTATCCAACACATAGATATCTATCTTCTCAACATCAATTTAGAGCTTGGTAGGTACTATTCAGTGAACTGCTTTGCTAATACCCCTAGTTGTCGTGATTTTTATCTATCCCAAATGTTCATAGAGAGTCAAGCTGATACAACAATGTTGGAAAACAGGGGCCCAAAATTGGACGATAAAAAATAATGGTTCAGAGTCTCCCTACACATTATCTGAATCTTTTTCCAGGCTTCTTATTGGGAACGTGGCAACGGAAAACCAAAGTGGACTAACTTTAATATATTTTCCGAGCTTTCGAATACTTACGTATGCATCGTCTGGGAAATAATTAATTTGGCGGGAAATGTCAAATAATTCGACCAGATCACCTTTGCACATCTCGCGTTTTAACTTAGCCTTATCCGTGTTTCTTGATTTTTCTTTGCCGAGATTTTGATATTCTTTGTACAGTTTCTGTATGCTAATATGAATGTTTTCTTCAGTTTTAACAGGTATATTTGCTTTCTTCCAAACTACTTAAAGTTTAGTACTGGTGGATTTAGCTGCTTCAGAAAGTGTTTCGTTCAGTTCCTTACGATGGTGAATGAATACTAAGAGTACTTGTTTCTTTGAAGGAAGTGGAGCTCCTAAAAACTCAATACTAGGCACTTTTTCCAACAGCCAAATTCCTCTTTTAGTTGCCATTTTATATATTAATTACCTGAAACACAAGGAAAGGAAGTCCATTAGAACTTAGTGTTTCCTATATAACTGAAAATTAGAAATACGCAAACCAGGTTAAAAACTGTTCATGTTCAAAGTGTGCAACCTCTAAATGTTGTCCGATCGTCCTGAAACTCGAGACAGTTAATGTGGACTCAGCCCACCTCCATTCCAATGTTTTCTGTTAATTTTTAGATATGCAGGTGTGATCTAAATTTTATTTATTTATTATTGAATTGAGAACGAGCCATTCTAACGATTTTTGAAAGTATCAACACTTAACTAATGACAGTTAAATAGATGTCATTTATTACAAAACCTATTAAAAGTATACAAAAAAATTAAAACTTGTTGAAAAAAATACAATAATAATTTAAAAACTCAAATATCTCGGCAACGACTAAAAGTTGGAATAGGATTGGTAAATACAATTAGATTCGATTATTTTCACAGAAAAGAATAAGAAAAATACTTTTATATTTCTTAATGCTTGTATGAACGGGTCAAAATAAAATTCGGACTACACTCTGAAAATTTAATATCTGGAAAACGGTAAGGTTCAGGTATAGGAAAGTAGAAATGAATTTTCCTCATTTTTCACCTCTGAATGCATCAAAATAGAAAAAACTAGGTAATTCTATTGAAAAAAATTAAGAAATTTGATATTTATGAAGTTAAACTTTGCACACTTTTTATAAACACAATATAGATTCAAATACGTCTGACCTTGCTAAAGGCAACCGAATGGAAATCATTTTCATATATTTAAGGGTATCCTCGTAAAAAAATAATTTATAAGGATCTGCAACAGTCAAATATTATACAAAAAAAAAACTCAAAAAGTATGCATTTTTTGAAAAAAGTTTTCGGACAAAAGTATACTAAAATATTACGAAGATTTCAAAAATGTATAAATGTATACACATTATGTAAATTAACTTTGAAAATATTTTAGTTAAAAAGATCCTATCCAAAACCCAAACATAGAAAATGATTTTAATATAAGAATTTTGCCACATACAGATAGTTTCAACTCATCGTGGGATGATTGATTAGCTGTGACATGCTCAAGTCGAAGTTGGAAACTATGCAGACAATCCTCTTAAAAAGTGGATTCACATTTTGTCGAAGAATATGTCCCCTATTTTTATGAAAAATATTCAAAAAATTTTCACAGTTTACATACGATAAACCTTTGTTGAAAAAACTGTGTTTTAAACTATATGTTCTTTCCTTGTCGACTGATACTTTTTATATACCTTCTTTATCTACTAACGTGCGTGAAAATGAATTAAAGCGCAAAATATGCTCGTTCCTATATATAGGAATAATAAACACCTTAGTATAAACAAAAATAGGGCGAGTTGTTAGATCTATTAATTTTTGTTCTTATTTCTATTATTTCTATACATATTCTAATTTCATTCTAGAATATTCGACACTTATCTTCTTTTTTTTTGATCAAACTTTGTTGTTTTTTAACTCAAAAAAATAAGACTGAAAATACGGATGATATATACGGATATCAATTCATTATTAATTAGTGTTTGCAAAATTATCTGTGGAAATAATAGACCTATGCAAGTAGCTGTCACTTGAATACAAATACATTTTACTTCTGTTTGGCCTGTCCATCATAATATGAATAAAAAAAATCTCTACAATGCCTACATTTTTCACTGTGATAAATTGTGGTAGTAGATCTGAAAGGCATGCCTCTTACATAGTTCAAACAGGCTAGGTGCTATAAAACGAGTAAATTCAACAAGAAACGAAATTTACAAGAGTATGCTCCAAACAGTTCATTTCATGTACGTGCTTTTTATTAGTAAACTAAGCTTAGTTCTATACAACTGCCTAGGAAACGAATGACCTCAAGTATCCACTGATTCTTTTATTTTACGGAAACCGGTACATCTGGAAGATATATTAAACTGTTTGGATTCCCATTCTAAACATTGGCTTTGAAACAGGTTATACCTCAATAAAAAAATACGAAAGAAGATAAAAACGTTAATAGGTGTAAAACTTGATAAACTGTTCCTAGAAAGGGGCTTGAAGAAGCTTACTCCTTTTCAAAAGCTACATCTGTCCGTAATGACAACTATTATTGAGCAGAACTCAAATCAGTATTATCTATATAAGAATATCTTAAAGCTCTACTTAAGATACTGAAACTGCAGGTAAAGTTATAGAAAACGTTCCAGAAGAATTTCCATCTGGATGTTCTCAAGAAGTGCAGACAGATTTATCATCAGAAGACATATCTGATGCTTATACTAAGTTAGCTTTCATTACATTGTTAAAGCTCACTACTTCTAGCAAATCTTCAAGAAATCATGACAACAACATTTCAGGTTTAAATAACTATGCAGTTTTTGAAGCTCTAGTAGGTTTTCTCATACAGTTCTCAAAGGCAAAAAACAGCTTGTGCTAAGTAAAGTTAGTTCACCAGGATTTGGCATGAAGATTGGGCAACGCAAGGCAACAGAACACATGATTACACTAAAAACCTAACAAAACCTTGGTCATAACAGTGTTAAATACGTTGTTTGTCGTCCAGACGTTATATTGGATTCTGGATTGTTCTATTTGCTTCTATGTTAATTATATTAATATATATATATATATATATATATATATATATATATATATATATATATATATATATATATCAGTAGCACAGAGGTAAACCGTCGCATCTCCATTATAGAGAGTTTTGAGAAATTAACGAAAACAGTTTTTATTTCGTCTATTAAAAAAATTGCCGAAAATTGAAAAATAGCAGGAACTCCTACTCTTGCACTCCGTATCAATACGCTCTGCATGACAAAAAGAAGTATTCATTGTTTCCATAACCCATACCTGAACTTGATTTTGTGGACTTACGACTATTTACTTCAACGTCAAATAGCAGGTAAAGGGTAGTTACTACTTCTCATTTAATTTAAAAAATCATATTTTTAAACTGAAATTTTATTCAAATACACAAAAAGAAACATGCACTGAATGCCAAGCTTAAAAAGACAAAACAGTTAAATTTATTCGTCATCGTCTTGCGCACCTTTTGATGCTACCGGTATATTTCTGTAGTAGTCATGAAAGGTGGTCGGGACCCACTTGAGAAGTGTAATTAAGTGATCTTTCTTCTTTTTGTTGACCTCCTTTGGACTATTTCTTATGGCAGGTAAGTTGTCAGGTAGTTTCATCACCTGTCTAACAGATCTTGCAAATTAACAGTTTTGAAGGTTTCTTGGTCGAATTTTGTTTTATAATAAATAATGGATGGTGACTCAACACATGCCTCCAACCAAACAACTGCAGATATTAGAAAATTTTCTTTGTCCGTATTTTGTTTCCTGCTTGTGAAGGGTGCTTCAAAATTTTTAAAATCTTCTATTTCCATACTGAAAACATTTGCACCAGAAGCTCGTATAAGTTGCTCCCAGTTCCAAGGAGTTACATTTGCAAGTTATACAGTAGGATTTCTTATCGGTAGCATCGTATATCGTGAGATTGAGTGTCCACAATTTTAGCAAATAGGAGCTTTGGCAATTCGACAGATATGGAATGTCTAACATTATTACCTTGGTTTTTTCAAGGCTCCTACTCATTTCTTTATCTTGCTTTTTTTCTTGGTACCGTCTTTCGGCTTCGTCAAGGTGAGCACGGTAAGCGTGTTGAGCTTCTTGCTTATCTTTTTCGTCAAGAGAGTTGTCTTTAAGTTTCAAAACAAAACTGTCACAAGTATCACAGGTGTCACTGGAAGGTTTCTTAAATCCTAGATTGAATTCATTATCAAAGACACGATTGTAAGCCCAATGCTTCACGATTTCATTCTGTGTAACATTATCTTTTACACTCTTTTGTTTGTACAATTGGTAAAGCCTCTATTTAGGTCACTTCCCAAATAGCTTTTAGCACTTTTCTCGCGGCTGTAGTGACTCTGATACAAAGGAAATGCCCTGATATGAGATCTAACTCTGTTGAGGACATTTTCCTGAAGTTTGTTTGAAGGTACGTGTCGACCTCTCATATCACGTGCAGCAAAACTCCCCAGAGTTCCCTTTTTCAATGACGTTCTTACTACAGCTTCTGAGATTCCTAATGTATTTGAGAAAAACACTTTGCAGACTTCTATTCGTGAACCATTTACATCAAAGTAGTAGGAAATTGTTTGCTTCCTTTGACCATTCCTGCTGCCGTCTTTCGATCTTACTCGATTCGGGGGCTTACTGCTGACATGTGATATTATAAATTGCCGCTTTACATCCCAGTTTTTTTATGCGTCCCGGTAACTGTGGAATATTTCGTTTCGTACATCTTGTTCAATTTTTTCTGAAACTTTTTCTTGCAGGGCCCGTATGCTTGTTGCATGGATTTTGCACATATTAACTTGCCTGTTTTAGAAATATGCTCTTTTCCAGATAACGTCTTCACTGTTCTCTTGGTTGCTTTCCATTGGTCGATATTTCTTAGTTGTTTCCTAATCTCCTTTTTTGCAGTCGGGTTTGCAGCACCATGTAGATTTTCGACATTCTCTTGTTCACTTTCCATATTTTGTATTGAGGCTTGTTCTGTTTCAGATTCTGAACTTGGAACGTAGTCAGGATCCGCGTCGCTGTCATCACCAAGATAAGCTTCCCCAATCCCATCGTAATCATCAATAGCTGCTGGAGTCGTTTTACTTGTATTTTCTTCCATTTATTTGAGGTGTGAGTCAGTAGAACTGCTAGAAGAATGGCCTAGTTCTGCAGCTATGCTTGAGAGAGGCAAATTCTCCTCAGATTCGGTTTCGGAAATGGACATATCTTCTGGGTTGCTTAATTCTGTACAGTTAGTTCTAAAGTTCGAAGCCACTGCTTCTAAATTCTTCGAAATTTCAAACTCAGTTTGAGATTCCCTTTGTTCTCACTTCTCTATTTTGCGTTTGTTCTAAGGGAAAAGATTCAGGTTGAGTTTCAAGGCGAGAATTAAGCATAAAATCATAATTTGCGGTTTCAGACACAGTATCAAAAATTTCTATAATTTCCGTGACGTTTTTTACAACAGCTTCATCTGATGTGTTTTCTGAAACAAAGTTTACAGATACCTAAATAGCCGTATCTTCAAAGTAAATGGTCAGTGAGAGAATCATTTCTCTTTTATTCGTAAGTTTATATGAAAATTTGACTTACCGTATGTGATATTATCTTTCCTTGCATTGTCGACACTTTTTGCTATATTTTTTCTAACTGGGACAGATTCATTAGTTGTGGTTTCTGAAATGAATCTTAGAGGTAAACAGTCGTATCTCCAAATTGATTAATTACTGAGGGCATCATTTTTTCTTGTAACAGACAATCAAAAAATGTGTTCTTGTATAATGTTCACATTTGTCACAAGCGTTCATTTAGTATTAGAATATAACAATACATTACTTTGCCCAGGATTTTTGAAATTATAACCTCAAAACGTACCATGTTTTCATGTTAATTTAAGCTATCAGTGAAAATTTTACACACCGTATCTGTCATTACCTTTTCTTACATTTTCCAAAGCCAGCTGCACAAGGTTTCTGCTTCTGCTCGTCATTATTAGTAGTTCTAAATAGGTGGAAAACACTGAAGAATGGAGATACGATCATTTACCACTACTGAAATCTAGCTTCAGATTCATGCGCAGTACCGCTCGGTGGAGTTACTATTATTTACTTCCGTGGGTACAGGAGATACTACAGTTTCTACCTCGAATATACTAAATGCATTTATACTTACGATCTTTTGCCGTTAGAAAAAAGAAAATTTTGGTTTGCGGTAAAGTGTAGTGAACTCAAATTTGGCTAAACGTGGAGATGCGACGGTTTACCTCTGTGCTACTGATATATATATATATATATATATATATATATATATATATATATATATATATATATATATATATATATATATTAATAATCAGTTTAAAATTATGTATCGGTCGTGGATGAAAATATTAGAGTACATTGTAGTTAGCAACTCAACTAACCAAAGAGATTTAACAATCTGTTGGGATGCAAAAAGTTACAAAATACCACATACAAATAGAAAAGTTTTGGAAGTACTCATTATTCAATGCGGAATTGGGCTTTTACCTTTAATAATTTTTGTATAACACCCATACTTTTAATTAAATATTTGACTCTAAGTATAATTCCCTCTCGATTCTTTTGACCTAGTGGAAACCTGATTAATCCATTATTATATTTCGTAATCTCTGAATCTGGAACTTCGTGATTTGAGAATTAAGCGCTTGATAACACACTGTGCTAACATAATATCTTGGTTTAGTTATGTTGCTAAGAAACCTTCATTATTTTCTTGATTGTACCAATCCCATCTGACGACGACCTGATTACTTAGATGTTGAGAATGTCAACTATTTAATCAATTTTCTTGTCGAGCTAGTAGAATACAGAGATATCGAGCACGAAAAGCCGTGTGATGTACAATCAATTGCGTTCATAATTTGATTGGTAACTTTGATCTATCTCAAGTTTAAATGAAACGGTGATATAGTATTTGTGTAAATATTGTGTTACCTGCTGGAAAGGTTCATTAGGTAATTGAATTTATAGCAGATACGTTAATATTATTTGGAACATACTAACGAGGCTATCGACTATATAGGGGTGGAGTGGATGCGTTTTATAAGTATTCATTGCAAAAGTTATAGAAAGTTTCTCACCGAATCTATTAACAAAATCTCCTCGTGGACTATAATGAAGAATAATTCAATTAAGGTTACAGGTGTTCTTGACATCTCAACATGTGTTTATAATTTCATCCATCACTTATGAATCATTCTGTATGAAAAAAACATAAAATATAATTTGATTTGTCAAGGCACAATTGTGAAGATACATTAGATTTGTGAAGAGTTAAAAAAATATTGATTCTCTCAAGAAATATGGGTGGTTCAAATATAGACAAGGTCTGTATAATCGCGCGAAAAATTTATTGTCCTAAAAATGGCTGCATTGGATGTTAGATTGGTCTGTTCCGAAGCGTAAGAAATAACCGGGACCATGTAACCTTGCTTTTTAGTGTACTTGCGCAACGCATTATTATTCGTTTTTTGGTCAAAGATAATGTAAAATCCGCGGAAAATTCATCGAAAATCACTCGAACAATTTGAGGATGAGCACCTCTTCAAGATTCAAGTGGTGAAAAACTTACCACAAATTCATTTTGGGAGATGGACGCAGTACTTTACGTGATATGGCTGAGGAATTGGACATTAGCATAGGTAGCATTGAACAAATCTTGCATAAACAGCTCAATTACCGCGAAAGTTCAGCCTGTTGAAGCGAAAGTTGCACTGTCAGCGAGGAAGATGTTGTAAACTTAGTTTAAAGAATTTTTTTTAAAAATTTGTGTTCTATAGTAACCTCCTATAATAAGGCGAAAACAGTCTACAGATCGAAACGACGCAATGTTCCAATCCGTAGTGCGATATTGCTGTAAAATAACGCAAAACTACGTACAGCTCGACTAAAGATGGAAATATTGAAGGAATTGGGTTGGAAAAAACTGGAACACTCTCCTTGTCGCTTTAATTTGTTACCATGCGACAATAATTCATTTGGGTTATTTGAAAGAGGTACTTGGTGAACTACGATTCGAAAGAAATGGGGAGGTAGACTCTCCTCACGAAAAAGGGATCCTAAAGCTTCAAGGAGATGGCAAAAGTATGGAGAGTGTGACTAGAAAGACTGTGAAAAATTCTAGTACTGTAACTTAATGATAAAAATTTTCATAATAAAACTCCGGCTTATATTCAAACTACCTTCTTATATTATGTGTATTTAAGAATATATGAAGCAATTCTTTGAGGTTAAGATTTGTAGACTGTCTAATTTCCAACATATTATGTATATTATTCAAAATCAGGAATATTTTACATGAGGAAAAAATAATGTGTATTGTTTGTACAATATGAAAATTATCTATATAACAAATAAGTTCACTTTAAAAACAATAAATTATGTGGCAACCGTAGTTTCAACATAAACCATCAACAAGTCGATTTGCAGATTTGGTACACGTCCTACTAGAGCCTAGCACAAAGAGAGGCCAAACAATTGAAAACATCTATCAACAGATGCTCAAAAAGTGGCTTTAACTGTTTTTAATAGACTTGGTAGTCGAGGAATGTTTAGAAGAGATCTAGAGATAGAAATGCTTTATTGTCAAAAAATTGTTACAATTTTCAGACAAAAGTTTGTGAAAACTAAAAAACAAAGCAGAATTGAACTAGCAAGCAGCATACCCGTAATTAAATATTATCATTAGAATAGAAGTTGTTCACAGAGAAGAAGGCACTTTCCAGTGAATAGACCATTAAATTATTGGGAAATAAATTGTAAAATATCGAGCCCTTAACTAACTCTGAATGTGAAGTAGGTAGGTAAAGGTCGTGCTCCGCATTCCTAAGTGGATAGCCGTGCAACGTCCTCTCTGAAACTATAGAAGCGTGCTTACGAATTAGGCAAACGGATTCAAAGGTGAATACAGAAGGAAAAGTCAAAATTTTTGATCTCCTAAAGAATTCCCTGCTATTCATTCCGAGTAAATATCTAACAGCTCTTTTTTGTAGTTTGAAAATTCGCTCAAATTGAGTCGCATCACACATACCCCAGAAGGGAAGGGCACATCGGAGATACGACTCAAAATAAGGGCACTGTTAAGGAGGTGGATGTGTTCAGTTAATTAAAAACTAATCTCAGCGCAAGACAGAAAGAACTTAATTTTTTAGATTAGTCGGCAATATTTGATTCCCATTTCAAGGAATTGTTGCCAACAAACCCTAAAAATTTCACAGATTCAACGGCGTCAATAGTGTTGTGATTCGATAAAAACACAGAAATGTATTTTTATATGATGAAACTTCAGTTTTAGAAACGAAGACACAAAAGAATCGAATAAAACCATGATTTAAGGGTGATTAGGTCACAAGATATGGTAAGAGAGAAGGGAAATTAGTATTGTCTACAAATAGATATATTTTACCACTGATGTCCCGATAGGCGATGTTGTTTATAAACAGAAGAAACAAAATATGGCCTAGTACTGATCTTTGGGACACTCCACATTTTATTGGCTTGCTAGAAGACATCGTTGTATCAACACTTACAAGCTGACTTATGTTGGTTGCTGGTTGCTGGAACCGTAGAACTGTAATTTTTCAATTGAAGTATTATGATCAACACAATCAGAAGTTTGATAAAAATCACAAAAAGTTCTAGCAATGGGGTGATGGCTGTTTAAGCTAGAGAACATAATGCTAAATCTTTCAGGTATACTTGTAGAACATGGAAGAATATATATCCTTGATGTAATAAAAGGGTAAAGACTAATGGAAAGTAGTTGTTCATGAAGTGGAGAAATGAATATATAACAAAAATTTCGAAGTATCGTAGTAAAGGACGACAAATCTATTACTTGGATGTAACGTGGTTCAACAGACATGATACTGTTTGTGAAGAAATGAAAATGTAAAACGTATGCACCTCATTCCAGAGAGGAATGCTTATACATATACAATAACTAAAATATTTCCTATCCAAAGAGACGCTTCATGATGAAAACAATAGAATACCACATAACGCTATGAAATGCTCCCTCAAAGATAGCAGAACCAGTATTATCGTCATCATTCGATCCATAACAGTCCGTGACTTGAAGAGTGCGAATTTGATCTCTATTGAATCCCTAAATTGTGGGAAATTATTGAAATTTTTGAAAAACTTTAGTTAGCTTTTACAGAGGTAATATGTCACTAGTCGAAATGTTTAGACGATTTGAGTAATCCTCAGAAAAACGACAGTCGATGGGTTAAGGTTTAAGTTTAAGTTCAAGTAAGTAGCTGAATGCATTTAACAGCAACAATCGATAAAAATTTTGACAGAATTAGAGAAATTGCACGTTCCGCTCGTTGTTTTATGGTTATAATAATCAAGAAAAGTTAACTCCGGGCCAAACTTTGGCTCAATCAATTAGAGATCAGAAGAGAAAGCTGCCATGGTTTGTTGGAAAAGAATCATTTGAACGTGTAATAACTGGTAATAATAGTTGAATTTATGAATATGACCAATAAACAGAACTTCACAGCATGGAATAGTGCACGAACATTTATATCGGTTAAATAGGAAGAATAAAGAAGTGAAGAACCGAATAAAGACGATTAATTTTTTTTTATAATCCACGAATCGTATTTGCCTCAAAGCTAAACAGTTGAATAACACTTCTAACAATGGGTTTTTCGAAGTCTTAGGAGGTAAGCGTATATACATTTAATTTGCGATGGCAAGCAAGGTTGGATTAATGATGCATTAGTATGTTATAGTTAGCTAGTAAAGCTAGTAATTGTGTTGTATAACACAAATTCAAATAATTCCAACTGAATATTCTTACAAAGCTGATATACAGGTGTTTCTACTTGAACAATTACAAAGACGCAAGTCATACAGGTTTTATAAACAAAAATGGTTGCCAAGGAATATACTGTAGATGAAACGGCCAAGAAGAATAGTCACACTGTTTTAAGATGACCTTCGTACTAGGATTCGGATAAGATAGGTATTAATCCAATCGAATTAATATGGTTCCAACTGAAAATACAGATAAGAACTAATAACACTTCACTCAAAAGTTCTTTCTACGTTGTATAACTGATGAATGAATGTTAAAACATTAGCACCAAGAATTTGAAAAATTACATAAATCACGTAAAAAGAGTTGCACATCGATAATTGCAATATTTACCAGTTTTAAACAAATTGATAATTTATTTAAGCTACAGTAATTCTGATGATGAATATGATGTTAGTGATTCAGAATAATTGTTTTGTAGTCTATATATTATAAATGGAGACCACATAAAATTTTTTGAGTCACAATTTGAGAATTTTCAAGTAAACTATCATAGCTATGAAGTTAAAAAGTAATTCTCTGGCATAGTTCTTCTGATATTAATTACAGAAGACAGTTGTGCGAGGAACAATCAATATTTCATAAATACGCACGGTACTCATATCAAATTAAGAGATGAAAAATGATGTTTACTCCCCGTATAACATTTGGTGAACATCTAACAAACCGTCAGTCTACATGGACTCATCACCTCCACTGTTTACCAATTAAAAGATCGAATCGTACACATAAATGGATTTCTATTGGCCGAAGCTGTTGTTTACTTTAATGGTGACAGTTACTTTATATAGATTTTACGTTAGAAAAGCGACAAAAGCTATGGAAAAAATTTAATAACCATTTTATATTGTATTGTATTATACCATCTTAAAAATTCTAATAGAAGGACACCTGATAGAGTGTTTATTCAAGTTTTGAGATATGCGAAAACAAGAATGCAATGGTGTTAATGGTCTATAATAAACAAGTCTACAAGAGAAGCGATTGTTCATATAATTCGATGTCTACTTCATTATGAAAAATTTTTGTGTTGTTTAAATTCTCGAAAATGAATTTAGACATGATAAACTTAAGGAATGAAATGAAATATCATGAATGCATCTATTTTTGGTGGACTGTCTGATTGTGCTTCCACAAAACCACTTTCAGTCCTCTTCCTAGATGATTATCAATGTTACAATAATAATCAGATTATAACAAAACTATACGAATACAAAAATAAACACACACGCATGCGTGAGAAAACTCGTCCCTCTAAGCATCCACATCCGGATAAATCCCCAAATGGGTGCGAAGAAGTGCATTTCACCAACCTCCTTTTATTTTGATAAGTCCTTATCCTCATTCGCGTCACAGTTTTGCGCGTAGAACTCGTCCTCCCTCCTGAGTTCTATGGGAGATTCTGGGAAGTCTGTTGCTATACAATCTCGGCTGTATTTCTAGACGTTTTATTGTATGTGTATGTTTCGCTGCCTACTTCGGCAAGAAAATATTTCATTTGCGTGGTCCTTCGCCTTTTCTATAGCTGTCCCCGATGTATAACTCGGAACTTGTTCATGAAATGCTGGGGTATTTCTCTTGTATATGTCTCGCTAAACCTTAGGATCTTGGAAAAATGTTTTTTTTTTGGTTTTGATGGTTTTACAAAATGAGAACATCTCTGTGGTAACAGTATTGTCATTTGATGCATTATATTATCAACCTTAATATCTAAGAATTGTTATAATTAAGACAAAATTGAATATCATTTATATTGAACCTGAATAGTTCTATTAGAAATTGGATGATTCTCTCACTGTCACCTCTTTTTAATTGAAAAACAACTTACATTTGTTTCTATAGTTATTTATGTCTTGAGGGTAGGTAAATGATTATGCCCAGAGGTCGACAATTTCATAGAGTCAATTACCTCCACCCTGAATGTTTATAAGTGGTTCGAATGTACATATCTAGCAAGAAATGTAGATACTAAAATCCGCTTAAATAGTCGAACCATTTTAGGTAATTATTCACTGATTAAAAAATAATAATTCTCATGACTACTCACTACTTAATTTTCTTGTTTATTTCCGTTCACGTTGATTCTAAAAACTTGTTTATCTCATGAGAGCTTCCACAATTTCATGAAATATTTTATAAAAGACGCTTAGTTATACTTTTAATTCATGGTAAATCCTCATATTGCAATTTACCGCAAAGCAGTTAAGCCGTGTTGACAAAATATTTAATTAATATCCTCATCATCCTTGGCTAACGACCGCATTACAACTTGTCTATAAACACAAAAAACCACAAAAAAGTATAAGAGCAAGAAAGGAATTTTTTATATGTTTTTAACAGCTTTTCATATCATTTTGGGTCCTTTCAAATAAACAGATTACAGTTAATCCGTTTTCACATGGAATTTTACGTGAAAACCTTTTTGAAACCTCAAACGGCCTTTCAAGATATCCTTAGCAGGGGTCTATTTAAGCTGCATTATTGGTTCGAGTTAGATTACAAAGTTTATTTCAATACTACGATTTTCTTCCAAAGCTCCAGTATGAAATTGCAGGGAAAATGTCAAGATATTTGATATAACAACGCAAAGTTTAAATAGGTAAAAAATGTTGAAATATGGATTGATTAAGAAACAGTATCAATTTTCCTCTTAAAGTTGGTGTTTTCAAAAACTGTATTCCAGACCATTTTTTCACTTGAAATTAGCATGTACTAGGTCGTGTTTTCCATCTTGTAGAATAATTGGAATATATGTTATTGGAAAGAAGACAAATTTTAACAAATGGATTGCGAGAGGACAACCTGCTTTGAAAAAAGCAAAGACGTTTTCATCGACTGGACAGGTTATGGCGATCATTATTTAAATCATGAGATTGTATTCATCGACTCTCTTAAAAAAAAGGTTGAACAATAACAGGCTCAAAGAAGTTAAGAGAGAGGCGATCATGACAAGGTACCTATTCTCACTTCAATGATCACATGGCTAGAAATCACGTATTTTACTTCGAGATGGTTTATCATTCACCGTATTTACCAGATCTGGCCTCCAGTAACTTTTCCTGATTTCCTAATTCTTATTTGCTGAAGATGTTCTCGCACACTTGAACAGCTATTCTGAGGAGAAAGATCATTTAGAATCGCTGGAACTATATGATCTATGTTAGGAAATTTTTTGTCTTGAGCTTTTTAGACCACCCTCGTATATTAGTTCTTCATTATCAATTGGTATATTCTGGGTTGGCGTAATCTCCTCAGCAGGCATTGTGCTAGAGAGAGAAGGCTAGCACAACGTGACAGAAAGAACCCAAAATTTGAGAAGATGGAGGAAACATACAAGGAGACGCAGGAAAAAGTCAACAAAAGCCATAAAATGCAGTAAGTAGCAATGCTGGCATCGGCTCCTTGAAGAAGACGATGGTGACCTATGGGGCAAATCGTACAAGGTTGAGTAGCCTATATTCACAATATCGCATGTGCCTATAACCCTCGGAAAAGATTCTAACGGTTTAGTTTACACAATAACTCTGTTTTTCCGAAAAGCAGCAATATTGAATAGATTGTATTTCACAGATTATAGGAAAACAACTGAGATAAACTTGTGGTAGGGTAGAAAACAACAAGATCTCTGGTCTAGATGGAATTCCAAACGTCACGCTTAAAGCAACCATCAACATAACACCCAAATTGTTCTCAGATCTAAAATAAAGAAGCCTTCCAATCTCATCAAAGGAATAGATATAAGAGCTCCTATCAAAAAGAAAGGAGTCACTTTAAGAATCATCATCCTATCGTCCACTCTGTGTTCTGGATATAGCCGAAAAAACACTTGAGCGTATATTCCATAGAAGGACAGAGGCAATAGTACAACCTCTATCAGGATGTAATCAATACTCTTGGATAGGTCGCTCCATATTGGGTACCACTGATCTCTTCATCAGTACAGCAATGGAAGCAATCTCAGTCATATGGAAGAGCGGAACCAAAATGTACTGTTTGATCATAAAGCATAACATAAAGAATGCTTCCAATACAGTCAGATATGAAGGCTTTTTGCAAGATAAGGATACCTAAAGAAGATGGTGAGAAGCGAGAGAATCCTCCAAAGAATTCAAAGTCCTCTCTTAAATCATGTATGATGAGCTACTGAAACTGATGTAACAGGGAAAGACGCATCTCGTGTAATTCGTGGATGACGTGGCCTTAATAATTGTGGTAAAGCATCTAGAGAAGATCAACTTGATACGAGTTTCGAGAAGATCTTACGAAATGAAAATGAGCAAAAACCAGAGGTTGTGCACGTAGAAGAGTACCAATCAGATCCCAATTATACATCCAGTGCCTGAATGATGATTGAACTCCAAAAAATAGGCTGGGCTCATAAGTGTGAAGGCTCCTGAAGTGAGAAGCGTCTTATGCCAATATCAGTATAAAATAAGGATGGGGAGCTCTTTTATGAACGATGGATACAAACGTGATCCCATATGGAATTGACCCCTTTACAACATAGGTTGTTGACAAATGGTATGGGATGTCTTGACTGAGAGAAGATGGACCCAGCTTTTTATTCCGCCTGATCTGTGACAAAAGCGTGTGTTCTTTGCCATCTTTGCGCTCTTTTGCTCTTACGAGCTTGCTTTTTGTTAGATAGTGTAGTGAGTGTCATTTTGGTCCCAATTCTTCGCGTTTATCTTCCAATTCAATTTCTTTAGTTAACAATTCTAGAGGTATTATATTAATTCTTCCTAAAATTTTATCAACTCTTTCCAATCACAAAAGCTTTACAAACAATGATTTTTCGAAATACGTGCTATACAGTATATAGTATACAGTATACAGTAAACAGTATCTATCACCAAATACATTTTTCAATTTTTCAATGAATTTTTTCAATATAAAGTTCAACAAATTTAGAAATACGTTAAGTGAATCATTCCGAAGAATTTTCTAGAAATGTATATTCCATCATAATTCACAATTTTCTAATGACGGAATCAACGGATAATAATTGTCGCAAACGATACAGCATAGTCGTTAGAATCAGGTTTTGCCCTTCAAGATTTAATTAACTCGAGTTACACAATTTGAATATTCAACTCGCCGCTACCCTTCACCAAACCATCCAGAGCAACTTTCCACAATAGGGCAGACCTAACTACAACGAATACGCTGACGAATATAATAGGATTCCAATTCGTTGGATTACGGAAATTAATCAAAGTTTGTTCAAAGAACAATTATGAAGAGATTCAGGATAGCAGCGGGTGGTCAAGGCAGATCACTCGATAGATATACTTTTCATCAAAATCGATTGATTAAGAGAGGGTCTTCAATAGTGATACTCAATCAAAAATTCTTAGAGACTTAAAAACAGCGGCTTCCGTTTGGATTACTACCATGCGTTCATTTTTTCATACAGGATAACCCGTAGCAAATTGAATTAATTGAACAAAAAAAAAATAAATTGAAATAAATATTTTTATTCAAAGACATGCTTTATCCAAAACTGCATAACTCGCTACCTAGAACCTACAATAGGTGGATATAGACAGCAATCAGAATGAAGCTTCTCATCATTCAATCAGTTACAAATGATAACTTGATCATTATACGGGAAGCCATCAGATGGTCCCTTAAGGACAACGAAACTAGTGTTATTATTCGATCCTCAACTAGACAAGGAATTATTGCAAAACTTTAGTGTGCTTTTGTCACTTGTCGAAATATTCAGACGATTTGAGGCATCCTTAGAAAGACGGCAGTAGATGGAAGTTGATAAGATATATAAACAGAGCTCCAGAGCATGGAATAATGTACGCAAATTTTCTAGGGCTCAAATAGTAAGAATGGGCAAGTTATGGATCAAATGAATTGCTAATTTATTTTTTCATACAATTTACGAATCGTTTTTACCTGGAAGCTAAGCAGTTGATAAACATTTTTACCAAGATGCTCTTGAAAGACTTTTAAGAAGCGTCATGCGAATGAGACCTACACATCGAGTATAATTGGATCTTGCAACAAATAATATGCATTGTCACCTTGCAACACGAATAAGGGAGTTTTAGTCAATAAAACATCCAGTAGCTCATCAACTTCCGTACTCAGAACGTGTTGTCATACGAGTGCTATTTCAAGATTTTCTATGACTTTAGGCGTGGATTGAATTAACAGTAGTGTTCCGATCCACTTCGCTATAGGATAAATTTCCTGAAGGTCGTCCAAAATCGGTTGTTGTGCCAGAAAACAACCATGCTGTCAAAAATTTGTTCGGGCTGCTTACCGCATAATCAGACACCCACAAAAAAGACCGTGTTGATTTGTGCAAAGAAGAAAATCAATCGCAGTGCTTGAAATAACTGGACATATGGCCACCGTTCTATTAGAGCAACATAAATTGCTCAATTTTTTATGCATTTATTTGATGGAAGTGAAAAAAATTGGGAAACCAATCGCTGAAGACGATTCTTGCAAGTTCCAACTTGCTGCTTCGACTTTTGACTGAAGAAAAATTAAAACCAAAACAAATTAAAAATAGAATAGAGGCTGTTTACGGTGACAAAAATATGTTATCGCGTTCAAGATTGAAGGCAGATTTCAAATAAAGAGAATCGTCTTTAGGAGTAAAGCAAAAATCCAATTGTTGATATTCCCAGTAGGTGACGAAGATGATAAATAGGAGATAATACGTTAAGAGATTCGTGTTTATGAGTTTAAACTGAATACGCCAAATGATAGGATATCATTCTCATTTTAAGTGGAAGTTTTAGCAATCAGCACGATTCAATTTTGGCTGAGACTACTGGAAAAAGATATATCAATCCTAATCGACTGTTACGTAGATGCAAATGATTGGAATATTTAGAATGATGAAATGAGTTGGGTAAAGGAAACAAAGTTCTTCTCATCCAGACACATCTATAAACACATGATAGGGTCAGCCTTTGATTTGGCAGAGAGCTGTAGTAAACACTCCCTACTACAGAAGGAAGAAGTAATAGATATATTTGGCTGCGGATGTACCAACCTTATCGATTTTTTTAAGCCAATATTATCCACTTTTAATAATAGTTTTCCAAGTATTCTTATCATTTTTTCATATTATGTCGGTCAGAAGAACTAATATTACAGCAATACTTTCATATTTATCTAGTTTCGATTTATTGGACTCTTTGTTGAAGAACTAAGTCAAATTTTAAAAGCAACTGGAGACCAAATAGAGGTATATTTCTTTCGTAAAACAGACAACATGCAAAGCGTGTCAAACATGATGGATATAGAAATGTAACTAAGGGACAATATTTGAACGGTAGGTTAAATTACTTCTTAATCTAAATTCTCACAGGACACGGATCCTACACGAAAAATCTCTATAAGTCAGAGAACTCTTGAGTTTAATGCGTCACTATGGATACTCCAGAGTAAACGTTATTCTATTGTGACGAATGAGATACATTGAAAATAAGAACGGAAACAAACATACGAGGAATGCTACTTGAAATTTGAGATAGAAAAATGTAATAAATATATAGGCTTCATAGTTTCTCAAAATATTCTCCAAATGAACCAATTGTCGAAGCATTTTTCCATTCAGATTGAGGTACGTTGACATTGACCTCGCAATTCAATTTTGATCTGCGGAAATAAGAAGAAATCATTGAGTGTCAAACAAGGACTGTACGGTGAATGGCCCATCAATTCGATGTTCTGACTGTTCAAAAACTTTGTTGTTTAAACTGATTTATGATAGCTCGCATTGTCATGGTGGAGAATGATTCGTCTTCTGCGAATAGTTTCCCTGATTTTTTCTTCTGGCAATCAAACGCTCCTGTACTATTTAGAATTGACCGTTCTACTTTACTCTAATGGAACGGTTGCAAAATTTCCAGTTATTCCTAAGAATCAGATGACCATTTGAAGTGCTTTGTGCACGAGCTTTTGTTGGATGTGGCTCGTCTTGAAAGACTCATACAATCGATTATTGTTTAGTTTCTGAATCATATGCATAGATTCATGGTGCGTCACCTGTCACTATCCTACTTCTTTTGAAGTACTGCGATTGAATGTTTTGAGCGATTGTAAAATTATGCGTTATCCAACGCGGCCAATTCTTTTCTTTTTTCTTGCAATATTAAATGTATGCTAATAGAAACAATACACAAGTATACCTCAATTTCACGGTATGCTACATGACGATTTTGCAATATCAGTTCACGCACAGCATCGTTGATTTCTGGCACAACAGCCATTTTTTAACGAACTTCGCGAAATTCATCTTGTAGAAAAGTGCAGCCATGATAGTATTCAGAAAACCAGCGTAACACAGTGACTCAAGAGAGTGCGTCATCATTGGAAGTCGGAGCGAGTTGTTCGGCACACTGCTGTTAGTTTAACTCATGAGGAAAGTCGTAGAAAATCATCGGATGGGGATGTTTGTAATTTAATTCCATTTTTTGACAAAAATCTATAAGTATCTATAAACAACGCAAATGGCACTCGTATGACACCACTTTCTGAGTACCATCGAACATGTTACACTTTATGATGACAATTTCAGATTTGACATATTCACATCAGGGTTGCCATATCTCAAAACTCAAGTAGCAGCCCTCGTTGTAACAAAATTAACTAAATATAATATGATTCTGACAATGATAAGAGATTAAGAAAACTGGCTTAAAGTATAAAACATGATAAACGGGATAATGTGTACCAAAGAAAACGAAGAAATGTCAAAACTATAATATTTTATAAAACCGGCAATTTTTAAAGGAAAAATTTACGAGGATGATTCCAGCTACTGCAGTGGAGATTACGAGGGTATTGTTCAACGAAACAATGTGAAAAATTACGTTTTATTTACTTTGGCTCATGTGAGGTTTTCTTAATTTGCCCATAACTTGGGAAAAAACAATTTTGTATTCAATGTGTTCATAATCAAATGTCACAGCTATTTTGTGTGATCTATGAATTTAGTTCATGGACATAAACAAAAAGTTAACGAATTCAATTATTGGTAAAACTGTTAGTATGGGTGTTCCAATAGGGACTTGACAATTTTGAATTTAGTTTGTGAACGCATCTTTTCACTAAACATCGAACTGACGCTATCAGTTATTGCCGTGCTAGTGAGACTAGCGGTTGGTTAAAGTGTGTAAAATATCGCTGCCGTTGGAACGTCCGTAATAAATAATCCAAATCAGTCAATTCCTCGGCGTTCTCAAGAGTTGGGCATCGCCAAGACCACTTTATGGCGAGTTTTGCGTAAGGATCTTACTTTACACCCGTACAAGATCAGACTCACTCAAGAATTGAAGCCGATGGACAATTCGAAGCGACGTTCTCCGATTGGACTCTGGAAAAGATGATCAATTTCATCGCAAAATAATCTTCAGTGACGAAGATCATTTATGGCTCAATGGGTTTGTCAATAAACAAAATATGCGATATTGAGTGGGTGGAAATCTACATGTGCCTAATCAAAAACCACTTCATTCACAAAAGAAAACTGTTTGGTGCGGACTTGACAGCATGTGGTTTCAATAGGACGGTGCCACAAGCCACACAGCACACGTTACAATCGATTTATTGAAAAACAAGTTAGCTGAGCGTGTTATCTCAATAAATGGACCAATAGATTGGCCGTATCGTTGGTGCGATTTAACGCTTCTAGATTTTTTTCTTTGGTGCTACGTCAAGTCATTGGTCTATGCTAATAAGCCGACGACGTTGGAAAAGCTCAAAGCCAACATTGAAGGCGAAATAGCAGCCGTTTCGGCCGAAATGTGTAGCCGAGTCATGGAAAATTGGGTCCAATGAATCAACCGCTGCGAACGTGCTCGCGGTGGCCATATGAGCGAAGTCGAGTTCCATTCATAAATGTTTTGAATGTACTTCATCTCGATAATAAAGTCTTTGAAATATCTCAAATGTTTTTCATTTTGTTTTGATAAAAAGTTGTATTATGAATTATGCGATTTATAAAACGCCAAATTGTTATGTTTTTATTGAGATTTTTAACCTGGAGGGTACGGTATTGTCAACATTATTACCAACAGACAATAAAAAAATGTTCATATTCAACAGTACTATAATCGTTTAATCAGCAAACGACCGTTTAATATTGCTTAATAGGAATCTCTACATACATTACCAATTAATAGTAACCCTAGTAGCGATGGTGTTAATCCAAAGATCGTACTTGCCACCGCCAATATAACAGAGGTGTGAAACATAATTGATGAAAATTGATGTCGGTAACACGACAAAGGATGAGGTATTGAAATAGGTTATTGTCTATTACAAATTATTTGTTTGAAAATATCACTCAAGTTATATAGTATTAGATAGACAAATGTGTAAAAGAAATGCTTATGCATTATAAGAATTAATAAAAAGCATGTCGATGTCCTCGTTATGCATGAAATCACATATTCTTGCTAAGAAAACCATTTCCTAACAATTATTACGAATGAGTTGGAATCCATACGCTTCACTTGTTCAATATCCTCAGTGGAACACTTAAACTGTAGGACACGATTCTCTATGAATTGAATATGAGGCTTAACGGGTTTATTCCACAGGAACACATTTGTTTTAATAATTCAGGGTTTTAATCTGTATAAATCCAACATTTACTATTTTCGGGATTGAAACATTGTGGAGTAACCGTTTAGATGATATCAAAATCGTTCAAACCCAAGTGGAGTCCTCTTATAAACGAAGTCGGGCCTTTAGTTTGAAATTATATCTTTTTTATAGCAATTTTTGTTATGAAAATGGCATTAGAATATTATTCGAAAATGATAATTATTAAGAAACATTATAAAGAATAAAAAGATGATTCTCACTTATCTCAGTATCAAACGTTATGAAAGTTTCTGTGTTCTAAAGAAATCATGTAGATAACAACCACACTTGTTATTGGAAAAATTCATATTATATTGTGACTAGAGAAAAATCCAGATATGCAAATGGATATTCTCAAAATATGCTCATAAATTGCAAATTATTCAACAAAAATATGCACAAAATGTTGAAAACATGCATAAAAATCTCATCCATTAATTGTGTCGTGAGGTTGCAAAACCATTCATCTCCATAACAGAAAAGGTTATGGAGATATTAAATAATCATTGCACTGGAAATTAATGAGAAATTCACGATGAGAGTAAAATTAATATGAGAGTTGTAAAGAGAACTCAAAATGATACATACAACAGTCACTGCTACGATCGATACGAAAAGGAAATTGATATTGTAAATAAGAATTTATTGTACTATAATTATTATATTCGATTTTCAGCTTGTACTCATATTGCGGATCTGTGGATGAAATAAAAAATCACGACGCAAAAATAGGGGTTGATCGTAGAAGGGTGAATAATTGAGAGTAATGTGAATTTTTCCATTCACGGTCATGACAAAAAAAAATAAAAATCTTGCCAAAAAAATTAAAGTTTATAATTAAAACAAAATTTATCTAAAAAATAAAGAAAGGGACCACCCTTGACATTTAGGAGGATACAAAATAGATCTTGTTCGATTCTCAGACCTACCCGATATACACACAAAATTTCATGAGAATTGGTCAGGCCGTTTCGGAGGAATTCAATTACAAACACCGCGACACGAGAATTTTATATATTTGATATACGAGTAATATAGTTGAAACGAAACTTTACACTTGAGCGGCTAAATCGTCTTCCTCAGGCTCGCACATGATGACTTCATTATTCTCCAAGAATTCGTCATCTCTTTCCTCGTAAACTTTCTCATTACCACTCAAGTCAGCCAAAATGTTTCAGTAAAAAATTAATCGGTTGTCTTTTTCCCAATCTGGTCCATAATGTTTTGTCACTAATTTTTTGGCATCACGAAGTTTTGGGGGCTCCTTACAGCATCAAGCCTGCTTCACATAATATTTCTTTTGCTCTTCACCACTAACTTTCTGGCTCATATCTTCACTTGCACTATAGATTTATCTTTGTTTTTTGTTATAAAAAATTTTTTCGTCGGGACGAATTTGCAATGACATTGTGAAGGTGGTTTGATGAATACATTACTGGCTTGCTCCCAATTGTGGTCGAAGTCACTTCAAGGTCTAAACACTGTTCAAATTTTAGCTAAAATGCTTTCATGAGCTTCAGAATCAACGAGAGTCTCTATTCTCTTCAACATCTTTCAATTTGAGCGGAAACCCTATCTGGAGGGATAAACGAATGTCCAGAAATGGAAAAAATTACCTCCTCCTTCTTTAGGTTCTTAGAGGCATGCCGTGTCAACCAATATTGAAACATAAACAACAGCTACATATTTTTTATATATCTTTTTTTGATGTCTCAAAGAAGTCTTACCGCGACAATAATGGGATTCAATGCACCTGAACGATTTTACGAAAGTAATCACAACATCCATTTTATTATCATATAGACGTGATTTTCGATCTCCCTTCCTCTTCTTTTTTGGAATAGTACCATCAATCTTAAAATTTTTCACGACTGTATTGACTCGGTGTTTCATTATTCCTAATATATCCAGGAATACCTATCGGCATACAGGTACATTCTTAGAGGATATTTGAATAAAATAATTTACGCTCATAGTTTTTGGTTCACACGACACTTCGACGACGTTTGACGGGGAGAGGCTTTACGTTTTTTAGGATGAAAGCATCATGAAATTGTTTATCAGTTCGGTCATAAAACGCTAGGTGTAACTTGTTTATATCTCTCAGCTTCAGAGAGCTGCATTGGTAAACTTTAGATAAATGAGAACATTGGGGTCTCTTGGGTCTCTTACGGTTCCCAGCAGGACAGTATCTGTACAAAACATCAAGAAACTACGAAAAACTTATACAAACATGATCTTTCAGCAATACATTCTCTACACTCAACATTACCAATTCGTTCTTCTCCTTGTACCATAACACTATTTCAAACTTAAAAAAATCATAGAAATCCTCAAGGATCTTCCATTAGTACAACACTTTTTGTATTGCTATTTTTAATATATCTAACCATTATTCGGAAGTAGTTAAATGCAGATTATAAGCTGATGATTTGGTTATATTCTCCAAAGGCAAGAACACCCAGAAACTTTAAACCAATTTCAAAACTGTCTGAGCTCACAAAAATGCAATTTTGAACTTTCTAATTAATAGATATATTCTCGTATACTACAGTAACAATCACTATTTCATTAAATTATATTCTGTTATTTTAGAATTATATATCAGAAACATAAAAATTTTGTCACCTTGTATAATATGAATAAATATTATCCCAGTTTATTCGGTGCTTATTGACCTTTCGATGTTACAAAACAGTTTTCATATATCAAAAGCAGAGTTTTGTAAATAAAATCAGCAACCGCATTCCATTTGATTTGAGCCGCAAAGCGATTCGTTCCAAAATCGATTCACAAATGACCTATAACTAAATCCTCATGTTGTCCGCAGATGCATCCATCCAACGACGTCCAGATCGACAACACAATCATCCACTTCGATGCATTACCAGGCTTGGAAACAATTCTGTCAACGATCTCCATTAGAGTTACTCCCAATCTCTTCAGGAACGGCAAACTTAAACTGCGATGTTTGGCAACAATGTTTACTTTGTACACTTCATCGAAAGAGGTCGATATACAGGAGGCAGCCCCACAACTCGCTCTTATCATGGTTCCGTCTACTTCGGCTAATGGTTTGTATAATTTGTTGCGATACTATGTACTAATAGACTCAACTTCAGTGTTCCAATAAGATAACAACTCATTCTATGCATTTCGCATTATATAATGCATGCTAGAGTACCTCGGTAATTATGAATTGATAAGTTTTCAAATAAGAATACTCAAGTGAAATAATCTCATTATATCATTTGATTAGTATACAGTATGGCGACTTTTGGCGACAGTATGTCGTCATCTATGGGTTTTGTAATACATTACATTGGTCTGCAAAAAATTTTAATCCAACCCCGAAATTATTTTTAGAGATTCTTATGTAAAATGACGTCCTGAATCCAAATATAACTGCTGTTATAACCCATCATTTTCGGGCCAGTATATTTACCACTTTTCAATAATAATAATCAACTTTTGACATTGATTTAATTTGAAGAGATGAAAAGAACCATTTTATCCAAAATAATTATAAATTATGGAGATATCTACTATTATTTGGTGCTTACTTTCCTTTTATACCTTGTCTTTTTCTAAAAACCAGCAATACTCCGCCAACATGCATTCCACGTTCCTGAAAATCTCTTCTCCATCTTAGCGATGTCTTGATGGAACCGTTCTCCGTGTTCATCGGAAATTGCTCCTAAATTTTCAGAAAAAAAGTCCAATGCGACTTGAAGGAGTGTAATTTAGCAGACTTGTTCTCTTTTGCGTTTTAGAATGCAAGCCGAGCACGTTTTTTCTTTATTTAGGTGTTCAATAAACGTCGTAGCTTGAAAATTTTGTCTTATCTGGGGATCCACAAAAACTCCTTGATTCAGCTTCCAGAGAAAACGAGGAAATTTAGTTTCCAAAAATTGTCACCTGTACATTGTTTTAACAAACTGTTTGATCAATCCAAGTTTGATGTGCAAAGGTGGCAAGTAAATATTTTCCAAAAGATCGGGGGAGATATATTTTTGATCAGAGCTAAAATTTTCTCGCAGAGACCAGTTCCGTACGGTGTAATCTTTATCTCGAGCTCGGCTGTCCCATTCATAAAGGAAGCGGCAATATTTTGTGAATCCTGATTGTAAGCCCGTGACTAGGGCAACAACTTTTAAGTTTCCATTTATTATCATGATAACTAATTTCATCAACAATTTCAAAGATTTTGGTGATATTTTCGTACGTCTTCGTATATTTTATCAATGTTCTTATATATTGGTATTTCATTATAGTTTCTATGAACTCTTTAGTAACATTGTTGTCATACACTTTGCTATAAATTTTATTATTTGCTTTCGGACATTGAATGGCTAGAAACTTAAATATGTGAAAAATAAGGGAGGGTTGAGGGAGGGTTAGTGATTAGGAATATTTGATTCAGGAAGTCATTTTACATGGGTATCGACAAGAATCTTCGAGTGTTATTTGGAAGGTCTTTTTAGTAACTATTTATGTTCTATCAATTTGTATGGTGATTGATTTGTGTATTATTACAAATATTATGTAATTACCTTATCAACATCAATATTTATACTTGACCATCGAAACTTAATTGACTTTCCGTCAAGTGATTAATTGTAGTAGATGTAATCAAAAAGTCTTTGTATCTATCAATATGAAGCTGAGTAAGACGCAAAGATTTGAAATTCTGATAATAATTAGTTGTGGAGATAAAACACGCACAGAAAAAAGTATGTATGTTATTAAATGATAGATACCCTAACCGAGAACCAATTTGATAATCCACTGTGTGGAGAATTGAGATAAATTCAGATGATTGGATCATATCGAAACTTCTCTAGAAGCAGTGGAGAACCAATATCTGAAAACAAACAACTAAATGCTTTGTTAGCTTTTCAAGATTATTCCCATATTAGTTCACGGCAAGTAGCATTAGATAATGACATAGACCATTCAACCGTTTTTAGACAGCTAGAGATGGAAAAGTGGCATCCCCAAAAAGTAAGTTTTAGTACAAGAACTAATGGAAGATGATTTTGATTGACAAATTGAACTTAGTGAAACAACAAGTAACAGAAATCCGATAGCTCTTTTCTTTGATGAAGTTACATATCTACTAAACGGTCATGTCAATCGTCAAACTTATCGGTACTGGGCTACGATAAATTCACACAAGATACCAGAGTACCGTAGATTGTAGATTGTTTTAGGAAATCGTTTTGGCTTTACAACTACTCTAAACATACACCTAAAAGATATTTTGTACACATCCTATTGTTCTGCTTCCAAAATACATGGACTTCTCCAAAAGGAGGGTTCTAATGTCCCACTTTCCTAGTAGTACTACTTTAAGTTACTTGAGTCTTTTAGCGAAATGAGCAAGACATTAGCAGAGTAAATGCTCTGATGTTTCTATGGCTTGCTCGCAAAATCTGCAGTTATTTTCCTATGTCATAGCCATTATCTGATAGTGTATTTGAAGAGGCAGTAACCTGCCAGAAGACCGATTACCAGTTTCATTTCGTTTCTAATCATCACGAGAAGTTCTTCAGATATATGGTATCAGCTAATAGGGTTATGAATCTTTTCGATTGCCTGGTGGCCTGGAAGTCAAATTAGGGTTACTTTGTTTTTGTTGGATATACACACAACAGCTTACAGGATCTTTAAAGCCTCTTGGCTATTTTAGAGAGGTTTTTAACAAAACATTCTTGAACACATTTGTTTATTGCTAGCAACTCTACCTGAAAAATGTGAGTGAAGTTCCTAGAGATATGAAGAGCTTGCAGTTTTGTTTGTAAATGCCCAGCCCAGCTTCTTGTGCTAGCTTTGAACCGTCTGTGTGAGATACATTCCGAACTCACAAAGATTTTTGTTGACTCATGACTGGAGGTTGTTAATTATCGCTTCGAAGGAGGTATCTTTGTCTAGCATGTATTTTGTCTATTGGTTTGTGAAGGCTTTCTAGCTTGATTGGCTCTAGAATCCTTATCATACCAATAATAGATGATAAGATTATTGGACCATACTTTTTCTAAAAATCTCAATATTTAGAATGTCTTCAAAACTTCTTACTCCCCGAGTTGAACCGGTTGTATCTAAATAAAAATGATTTATAGCTACAGCAAATCGGTGGATAGGTCGAAGAGGAACAATAGAATGGCTACCAAGATATTGAATACTATTTGTGTGATACTTTAAAAGTAAAGTGTATCAAAATAGACCACAGTATATCAAAGATTGAGAGATAGGATACGTATTGAGGTTACACAAATAGTTTCGTAAGTTATAGAGAAGGTTAGAGAAAAGTTCACGGCTCGTCTTTCTCATTGTTTTTTAGTTGAAGATGACAAATTTGAGCACTGAATTCAGATTTCGTTGTATTTAATGAATATTACAATATCCAATTTATTGTAATAATATATGTATGTATATGTAATCATAATTGACGCGATTGAGGTTGGCGGTTCACGAAATAGGAAATTCATTTCTTTCCTTTTCACCATACTGTAATTCAGAGCGAATGCATTTCAAAATGAAGTAGTTTTAAGATTAGTCATTTCATGTCAAATCGATATATAGTTGGATTTAACCTTCTTTAATTTGGACAAATTTTCATCAAGTATGAAATCTTGCTCCTAAAGTTACTACTCACTGCACTTCATTGGATCCCGATGCCTTTCTTTCATTTAGGTTGGGGTTGAATCATAATGAGAGTGCCCTTTTCCACAACTATTTGCATTCTTTTCTATCCTGGTCTGTTGGTACATTTCCTGCTAACTTATTTTTCTATTTTTACACGCCATCTCAAATTTTTCTGAGCAGCTCCTCCTCTACTCTACTTCAAACATCTTCCGTATTAATTTGTTCTCTCCTTTTCTCATCACATAGCCTTTCAAGAGTTATCTGAAGAATTTCCAATCTAACAAAGAAACAAGCACGTTATTTTCATAATATTTTTTTATTTTGCAACATAATCTTTAATCCACTTTAAACAAGTCTCTCTTATAAATGACAGTTATTCAATTCGAAGTAAAATTTTTGAAATTGACCCATGAGTATCATCCAAGTGTAAGAAGTATGATTGACAAGCATGGATAGATACAAACAACAAAGTCAACCTGCGAACTGAAACTGAATGTACAATATGAAGTTGATCACCATCATGGAAATAGCTGTTCAGGAATGCTTATGAGGATTACCAGCATGAAAATAGATGTTCAGAAATGTCTATGAAGAGACATCCAATGTTTTCTCCAAACTTATTCTATAATACACATATTATTTAAGCGCACTAGATATACCATCAAACCACATAAAATGATAATTTACTACAGTTTAGAAATTTATCATGTTAGTTTCATGATATTCAATAAATATTTAGTGAAGAAGAGTATTTCGTTTCGGTACATTCAAATATATGAAGGCAGAAATTCCGAAATCGTTAAAGATAACAAACGATTCAAAGTTCAAACATAAATTGGCACTCTATTGCGGTATGCTTATCCCATACCAATTGCATTTTTCCTTCAGAGAAACCCTACAATAAAGTTGATCCTCTGGGAACAACCCAACGAGAATCCATATTTGTATAGAAGAGGGAAGTTATTTGAATTGGGAAAATTTTGTGCTAGTTACAAAAAGTGTGTTTTCACAAAAATTAAATCATCAACCATTTCAACATGTTGAAATCTAGTGATGTAATAATAGGAAATAAAAAATAAACCAATTTTACCGAGAACCTCGAAGTAAAATAGATTTTTCTTATTATAATTCCCTTGCTTGCAGAGCATTTATTCATATTACGATCTAATCATATCTTCTATATATATATATATATATATATATATATATATATATATATATATATATATATATAAAAGAAAGTCGTGTTAGTTACTCCACTTATAACTCAAGAACGGCTGAACCGATTTAGCTGAAAATTGGCAGGGAGGTAGTTTAGAGCCAGGAGAAGGACATAGGATACTTTTTATCCTCTTCGACAGCATTTCCGTGTGACTTGACATGAAACGTCAGTCACTATAAAACGTGGTATAACAAAAAAGAATCAGACTTGGAATAACAAAACGCAAATGACAGCTATGTAATTGACGTATAATGACAGATAGATATCAAAATACAGGAAGAGCAGTGAATACCGTACACACATGTTGTAGAATAGCGGTTAGAAGAATTGACAAAACAAGCACAGCAAACAAAATTTAATACCAAGACAAACATGGTGTGAGAAAGCTGAGTTATCGTCAGAGAAAAGAAATATAAAATAGAAGAAGACGAAAAGTAATTGATAATAATAAATTGAGGGAACTTTGGAGAAGTGATAATACATCTCAACGGAGAGAAAGGCTTAGAATTGACGAAGTGATTAAGTATGAACTGCTTACAACTATAAAATACACAAACAACCGCAGAACGCAGAACGGGAATAATACGAGTAAGTAATCTATTCCAACCAAACCTTGCAGACCTTATATCAGTAGTTTCAAGTCTATAGTGTGCGTATTCCCAGAATTACACGGAGATCCTTTGAGCGTACGTTAAAGTTGTAGTGGTTATACTAAAAATACTGAGGAATCAAAACAAGTTATACGAGGTCAAGTCTGTATATTTTGAGATGTCACGAAACTAGAGAAATTTGAGCAATCACGTGTACGGTTCTGAAATGTTACTTGGATAACACAAAGTTGAGGATTATTTGCTCTGTATTTTGGTCAAAAAATGGTTTTTTCAATGCTTGTTGATGAAAAGTTTACGTTTCTGAGGTTGATCCAACAATGACAAGTGTTTAAGTTGGCCTTATATGAGGTCAGTTGGGTAGAATTATTTAATTTTGTTACCTATTAATGACGATGTTTGATGATAGGATTCAATATTTGTGTTTCGTTGGTATATATACAAGTATTAGAAATATTGAATCAACATTTATCAATTTTTTTAAACTTCTTACGGTGATATTAAAATTACAATCGATTTAAACTTATATCGTTATAATTCTAGTTTTTTCAAATTGTGAATAATTGACGCCATTTTCAGTTCTTATCTGTTCCTCCGCAATTCATTCAAGGAATCCTTTTTTTTTCTTTTTTTTTCCTGGAATCCTCTCAGCTCCGCGATTATCTACGGATTCGGCGAAATGTGAATTAAATTCCGGATTTTTAGACGATTCATTAAAAGTTCTTCGTAAACCGTGTTTATTGCTCAGGAAAATAAATACTTTTACTCGTTCTGAGCACTTTACCCTAGATTAAGGATCTCACAAATGCATAAGGAAACTGTAATGAAATTTTCAAATTTCCTACATATTATATGATACTGGTGAAAAAATAGGGAATTGTACTGGAGATATGTAGTTTTGAGAAACTGATCCATTCAATTAATCGTAGTTCATCTAAGAATGTTGTTGAATATGGTATTATCAAAGAAAGTTTGTTTATTTCAATTCAATAATTGATTATTTGACAGTGGAAGGTAGCAGAATTTTCACGACTCTACTGTCTTTTACTAACTGCGAACGGATTTGCTTGAGCAGTTTTGTTTAGTCTTCAGAGACAGTAACTACAAAATTAGTAATATTTATTCGTTAATGTGGTTTATGCACTTATAGGTGTCTTTTCTAAAAATTGGATGATAATGATTGTATAGGAAATAAATTTTCCTATTCCACCCGTTATAAAGAGTATATTTAGTATTAATGTATATTTGCGAGTTTGAAATTGCTACTTTTTGAACGAGTTAATCATGCAGTAAACTACTATCAAGCTTTCGACTGCTATTGGAAATTCCAGGACTGGCTTTGGAAAAAACTATTCAGGGATTCGTATTGAATATTACACCCTTATTTTATATGCGATAAATGATTTTCAAACTATATGAATAACCAATGTTCTCACACTTTTATTCAAATTTCAGAGAACAATAAAATCTCATCAAAAATAGCACAACCATAATGACGTAGGTACTGAAATGATAAACGAATTAGAATAACGAAAAGCAATTATTAGAACAAATGATATTATGTAATTAAGACGCATAACTAAAAGCTGAAAAAAATACAATAATTGCAACAAAATTGAAATAATTTGATGCAGAATCTGGAGTGGAATTGATAATTACTGTATTAAATTATGAATACTCTAAAGATCGTTTTAATAGTTTAATTCTACCAAGTAATTGTTGACCGTTATTAACACATATTCTTTGTGTGAACTAGTTGCTTTAATTGTCGTCAAATATGGTTATCACCGGGATTTGAATCAGGGGATCATAAAATAGGACCTTCACGTCAAATCCACCTGTTACCCATATTTCCTATTTCCTATTGCAAATATAGAGTCTATAGAGTCTTGTACAGCGTTGGTTGATGATTTTCAATCCATATACGTAATTTAAGCTTATGGATTTCATCTCTAAGATGTAGTCTATGAACCATTTGAATATGATATGGGTACATATGATGTTTTTGGAGGAATCTACTTACTTTAGATTAAGTAACATTCAGTTTTCAACTTACGTGTCCTGTATATCTCATCTTCCTGCGCTCCATCCGTATGTTTTCTGTTTTTTCCTTAGGAAAAGTGTCATTTACAAAAGTGCAAATAATTGAAAACTGACCCAAATGTTGGATGACTTGGATTTTAACGATCAGAAAATCTCTGCTCTGCATACATATTACATAACTCACAGACAAAAATGATGTCGGCATTTTGAACGAAAGTAACGAAAGCTTTACCAAAGCTAACATAATAGTATATATCGTAGAGGAAAAAAATGTATTACTGTGCACATGAATGATAGTTGATAATGACAATGGGTTTAGAATATCAAGAAACGTGAATCTTAAGTTTTTAGAGCTGCTCCTTATTTTCATTTGGTACAGTGGATGCAATGTCTTATTATCTGATATAAAGTTTCAATCATTTACAATGAACACATACATGATATTTGATCTTTAAATCATGTAATTCATCATTGAAAATAATGCCCCGATATGCGATTTTTATTTAGAAATTCAAAATTGGAAAACAATTGGTACTGTCTTTAAATGCAATACAAAGTGATAGTAAATATTAAGTTGAATTTAAATATATATAATAAATTATGTTCTAGCCACTTATTTCAGTTCAAATAGTCAAAATTGATAGAAGTTGTTTAAATTATTATGTGATACGTCATTATAGTTGATCTATTTTGCATAAGATTTGATTGTTCACTGTAAATTCAACTGAAGTGTCATTTCCATTGGTTATTTATGTAGTTCGAAATTCACTCATTGCATTAAAAAAAAATATTGTTCAGGGTTCAATAACTGATACAAATCTCTAAATTGATTTTTCCAAAGCCGATCATGGAATTTCTAAATTTAGCTAATAGCAGTCGAATATTTTATAGTAGTGTATTGCATCACAAAAAAAATTTAAAAAAACCAAATAAGTAGTCTAAACACTAAAGCCAATTAAATTTTATGATCAATTTCACAAATCCTCTTGTATATTGATGTAGAAAAGGATGACACATGTCCTGATTAAATATAAACTGAGCAGCTTCTGCACTTTTTTTAATTCTACGTTATCTTAAGAGTTATTCTCTTGCGAATTTTCTCAAAACTAATCAGTACAACGTTGATAAAATGAATATAGTTTTAAAAAACTAAAAACACGCTTTTCAAGCTCATCAAACCGAAGCATTGAAAATATTTTTTTCTCAAAATAAGCTTAAAGCAATAATGAATTAGAAATACTGGTATTATCAAGTTTTAAGCGTCGGGCGCATTTACGAGAAATATGGAACAAAGTTTCACGCCTTTTTCACAACAATACCATTATTTTTCATTCATTATTGTTTTATTTTGAGAAGAAAATATTTCCAGTTTTTTAGTTTGATCGGCTTTAAAAGCGTGCTTCTCAGTTTTTAAAAAATATAATCATTTTCCTCTTCTCAGTTTCATATGCTATGGAAGCGTATTTTCTGTTTTTTTTTAACTATATTTATTCCCCTCTTTTTAGTTAGATTTATTGCTGAAAATAAAAAGGTTTCTTCAAGCTCTAATCATTAGTAATGTAAATTTCTAACAAAGAGTAGACCGTTGTGAAATTTATTTTAATGTGAAGAGGAAATTTGCAGTGAAAATTTACAAAAAAAAACATAAAATTTTTTCCACAGCGTGAACGGGATTTTAGCCCACGACCAGGGTATCCGGAGGTTGATGCCTTAGCCCGTGCAGCTAACGAAAGCAATTAATGTGGTGGGGATACTAACAGTAATAAGCCACAAAAGAGAATTACAAATCCATTTACAGGTGGTGAAGCTAATCAAAGCGGGTTCAAACTGAAGAATATTTTTTGTAAAAAGGTATCTTAGCTGGGAAAAATCAGTTTTTACAGACACCCCACTCTATTACTAATCGTGGGATTGTGAACAGTGTCCTTAGTTGAGCACAGACCCTGTCGGTAACAGCTACGGGTTAAAGATCATCAATTTTTTTTGAACATTCTAATGTAGCAGACGTGATGTGTTCTTTCTTACTATGTACGAAGTCGTTTGAGTTTGATTTATTTATAATCTGTTTCTTTTTCAGGCATTTCCGTTAGTCCTCAAAAGATACTTGTTATTCTACACACGTTCTTCCTCCTGTTACTTCTACGGCATACACCAGGTTAGAAAATACATTTCTATTCCTTCAGTTGGACTGGAGCCAAACAATATTATTTAGAACTTTTGAAAGTTTCATAAAAAGTAATAGTGCAACTTTTATTTTTGAAAAAATACAATAGTGAAGTGAATTAGTGTAATAAATGACTATGACCTACAAGTATTTGTCAAATATTTGTGATATATGTGAGAAAATCAAGTCCGAATGTGCAATAAAATTGGAACAATGGACTTAAAAATGAGTGTTATTTGGATTATATGTAGGTTTTCAGGAACCCCCCTCATTTCAAAAGCTATTTCAGAGTTTCAAATCTGTAATTTATATAAGTGTGTGACCTGGAGCTTTCAAGATAACAAAGCGACAGAGTTTGCCAATTCACAAAAATAACGTAGCATTAGGGACAGAGTAATAAATGTTGAAAACTTTATAGAACGACAATTCTGATAATTTATTGCCAGAAGAGTAATTTTAATTTTCATATATAAGATACGGCAATATGGCGACAGAGTTTTGTATGTAACTTATATTACAAAATAAAAGAGTATTTTTTGTTAAGAAAAACACTTAGTCTCAATCAATTCGTGTTATATAGGGTGTGGCGCGATCAGTTACGCTAGGAATTTGTTGCTTCAAAAATTTTGGATCAAAAAATAGATTACTTAACTTAACTTTTTGATTGCAGTTCTTCAAGCTGGAATGGGGTACTATTATGTTACATTTCCAATTATCATTTGTCTAGACTTCACGAACAGTATCAAACGTATCCAACCATGTTTCATCGAAGTAATAGTTTTGTCTTTGTCGACTCAATTGAAAACTACTTTCCATTACCTTTTGTTCACTTTTATATATTTGAAACCATGTTTTATCTAAATTACCCAGTGTTCTTACCGTACATACCATATATTTCCTTTGGAGCTCTGCAAGAATACCTTGAAGATTTGGCATTATGTTTAATACGAACATACTGTATACTGTTTCGCATATTGTGGTTAACTCATATGGTTTAATTCTGAAAAATTCACTGAGACGTTCCCTTTTTTATCTTATCGCCACACCTTATAATTTTGTAGAGTGTAATCTGAGAAGTATTTCTCAAAAACATTGTTTCCTGGATAGCTTCTCTATTGGACATCCCTCAAGTACAAATTCGATTTAAAACAGTTGAAATTAGCTTTCAAGCGTCTGTTCTAGATTCTAATAAGAGATTTACCGAATCTTCAAATCGACTGCACAGCTCACAACTAACTTCTGGCTGTGAACCGGAAACCCTACTAAACGTACCTACCTGATAGTTATAGGAAACATTTCGATTTATGTATAATATCTTATGAACGTTTATTATATTCTAAGTATCATTTGATTTAGGAATTGTTTCATTTAGGAATTCCAAGGAATTGATTTTACTGTGTATTGTTGTTGTTTATCAGTACTTTCAAACGATCCGCTGATTTTATGAAATAAATATTGGAATGCGAACCTAGACGAGTTGTTAACCATCAAGTTCGCAGTTGTGAAGATGAGATTTTAGCTAGGTGGTGACCGACATTATACTGAGTATGAGAACTCAGTATTACACTTATATATGAGAATTAGACGTTTCCGAATTTTATGTGAAATTCTGAATACAGCTGATGCACAATATCCTTCACAAAAAATGTAATGAGTATTTGCGATCGTTTTATCAGGATTTTGAAAAAATACTAGCTCACATTAAATAGGGATATCTTCATTTATACCATTGTAGTAATTGTGCAATTGTCATCAATAAACAACAGACGTTAACTCCATATATCCAACTCATTGATATTTCATACAGGAAGTTTTGAATTGAGCCTCCATATGCCCAATTTGAATCATTATAAATTTTGTACCTTAAGCAGAACACCGTCGATTTGATTACATTTTCCATTATTTCTTAAGCTGATTGCTACCTGACTTACCTTTATTCAATCATTTATGAGATATTCCATTATATAAGTCAAAATATGATAACAATTATTTCAACATTAGTAAAGGGTAGACAATGGCTGCCGAAGATTTGATAGTTTAACGTGTTTTTACAAAAAAGTATCCTAATAGACAAAAAATAACTGGTAATGTTGAAAAATACAATAAGTTTCGTTAATTTGAGATAAAATTAGATCAAAATGAACCACTAGTGGACAGTAACAAGAACGAAATTGAAATTTTCATTCATTCTAAGACCTTTCTGAAAGTCTCCATTATAGATTGTCTGTTCTTCGTCATCAAGAACAATTCATCACATTTCAAAAAAACACTTGTAATTAGGTAGTCTTCCTCAATGGACGCAATTCTGTAAATGGATTTTAATGAACACACATGGAATAAAAACTTCAAACAAAAAGTTATATATGTATGTATGTACATAATTCCCATATTTAGTCTAATGAAAATCCACATATCAGTGGAGAGCTTTATTTCCTAAATATGTAGTTGTAAATTTTATGTTTTTCGTACAATAAATGACAATAAAATTCTAGCATGAAACTTTTATGATACAAATTTAAATGGTAAAATATATTGCTACGTTATACAAGCCATACGACAGGCGTTACATATTTTAAGAAATGGGAGACCCGGCTTCGGCTTGATACGAGTGTTGCCTTACAAGTGTTTGCAATCGAACAATAGGTGGCGTCACTAAATTGTCGCACTTGTGAACATTAACGTTTGATATTGTGAATCCAGTGAAAATTTAGAAATTCAGAATTGAGTCCATCTTTGATAGTGAATGTTTAAAAGAAGAAAGCTTGTAAACAACAATTCATAAAATTGCTAAGTGCATCTCTTGATAATGAAGGAACATTAAACAAGACTGTTTGCAATCGGTTGTGATTCCGAGAAACCTCGATGTTGCGTGAAACATGATTAAAGAAGTTCGTTATGTGACTTACAGACAGTTAGAGACGTCTCTTAGGATATCGCATACTGCAATACAATCAATTTTGCATTAACATTCGGGTGTGAGGAAGATATGTTCCAGATGGATTCCACATATTAGCTTCCATATTGCATGTCTAGTAACTGAATATTTGAAGAAGAAAAACATGGAATTGATGCATTATTTATTCACCCGATTTATCGCCCAATGACTCACTATTCTATCAACTGTCAAACAAAAGATGCGCCAACAGTGATTTTATTATCTCAAGAAGCTATTAAAGACATTCAAAACAATATTTTATGAATAAGAGCGAATAAAACACTTTGGTCCCAACTTTTTCGCTTCTGTATCAGTTTTTAGCACTACTTATTACTTTGGATATGTTTCTTAGCATCTTCACCACGTTTCTCATGGTAGAAGGATTGCCAATCAGAGTCCATTTCGGTAGCCAGATCACTCTCCTGATTTGGCTCTTTCAGATTCGGATATTTAGTGTTACGACATATGAATAATATACACCTGATCATATTTCCAGAATTACCAGACATAACTTAATGAAAAGGATCCATGAATGTCAAAAAGTAGATGGTGCTAATTTTGAGTAATCATTATAATAATTTAGGCATGATTTAATTTGTGCTTGCTGGTCGCTAAGTTTAGAGCACCCAATATGAAATATCAATATGTTGGACATATGGAATTGGTGGGAAAGCGCTTGTTGTTTATAGGTTAAAACCTCACGTCATTAGTCTCGGTATTAACTTTTTACAGACCAGTGATGCCGTTTGGTATCGCTAGAATATTCTGATTTTCCGAGCTTTTGCGCCCCGCCAGTGTTAAAGATTGTATTTATCGAGACATGTTTATCAAATGAGACATTGAATTTTTTTCATCAGAAACTAATCTTTCACAACATTGTCTTTGTGAAACTTGAGTTACCTAACTCATCTAATAGTATATTGATATTCCATCCAAGCATGGCCTTACTTATATCGAACTGGAAGGTGCAGAATTGGTTAAGAAAACCTCCCGAATAGATGTCTGCAAAATATTTTGTGAGTTCTTTTCCTCGTAAGGTCTTTTATGAAAAGGTGCTACAAAATTTTGGTCTATTTGTCCCTTGTTTGAATTTGATATCTAAAACAAAACTGTATGTATGATATATATATATATATATATATATATATATATATATATATATATCAATTAAATTTGGAAAAATTCATAATTCATATTTTTTAAATGGAGCTACTCTCTTTACCGCCATGGTTACAAACATTCACCATCCAAAATTCTGTATTGGGTCGATTCAAATCAATATTTTTACAAATATCACGAATTCCGACACGCGAACTCTCTGACAGATATGTGAAACTTCTTTTATCGTGTATTACGTTTCGAAAAATCGTTCAAACAAGAAGTTTCTTTCATTACCTGTCACAAGTTAAAAATAACGTAGATAACAGAATGGATCAAATACTGGTGAAGAAATTAATAAGGACTGGCTGGTAATGGGAGTAAGGAAATTCTTAACTACTAATTGATGAGGATAAGTCATACCCAGAATGTCGTGCAATAAGCCTTATATTGAAAAATAAATTTAAATTCAGAAGTGTCATAAATGTTCATAAAGTGAGTATGTTTAAAAACTTAAAAAATTGAAAAATAATCATAAATTTGAGAAAATATGCAAGCTATAGTGCAAAAATATGCATTCTGCATATAATTAGAGATTAGAGCCTCAATAATCATTACTAGGGAACTTCACAATATTACCAACCAATATCCAGTTTCCAGATTTCACTACTATCATTTTTCCAAAAATATGAGTGAATTTTTGAATAGCACTGTATAAACATTGGTAGAAACCTAATATTCCTCATTTGAATGAAATAAAATTATTATTCTTCATTGATATGCCAGTGATTTAGCGTCAATTGCAGATCTCTTTTTGTTCAACAGGAGTCTTCCAGAACTCCATTTATTTACTAAAATCCGACAGACTATAACAAGCACTGGAATTCATGACATAATGATTGATTTGAAAACGAAGCTCCATAACAAACTAATCTATTTTATTGAAGCAGTTTGATGAAACGCCAAAGATAAGCTTCAAGATTGATGTCAATAGCTCTTTATGAATTATTAACATGATTGGTATAACGCTAGCTTCTAGATCACGACGAAATGGGAGAATGTATAGCTCAAAGTTCAAATTCACATATAGAAAATTTTAAAAAAGTATAATTCATGATATGAATCACATTAAACTGCACCATATAAATGGAACTTTAAGTAAAGTATAATTATTTTTATCAAGATACATAAGGTTGAAATTTATACGAAATCGAAATACCAAAATAAACGACTTCAATTGCAAAAACTTTTCATCATCCTATTGTTATAAACAGATATATTAACCCGTAAATGGTGAAATGTGGAATCTAAACTTTCCAAATAAAAACACACCTGCAAGTTTCTTAAATATAGTGATAGGTCCGCGGCCAGCTGTGTAGCTTACAGTCAATAATTGGTATTCTAGTGGTAATAACGAATTTTCATATTTATACTGTTGTGCAATATTACGATTTTTGTGAGTTTCGGAAGACAGACGCACTACTGTACGCGATATGTACGCATTTTATAACGAGTCTGTTAATTTTGGAACCATCTAAGTCCATAACTTATAAAACATATAATTATTATCAACTATGACAATAAGAGCTTTGTAATCAATATACTTAAACCTTGAAAACTTCAGATATCTGAATTCGAGTATAACTGGACTGAGAACACTTTCAGAATTAACAATTCATATGTAATGTGCACTCAAGGCTCTCACGAGTGGTGACATTAGGAATTCTAGCTATCCCCACTCTCGATTTATTCGTTGCTTGCTACGTCTTCCACAAAATTGGCGTTATTTAAGTATCTGCATCAGCTATTCAATGGTGTATTACAACAGTATGTTTACAGGGGCTTTCAAAACGTTCGCATGTGAGTTATATTACTGCATTAAGCGAAAAAAATCGATTAAAAATCACCAAACAATCAAATGTCTATAACGCATAGATTAATCGCAAATTAACAATAAGGTTTAGTCAATCAAAGCTTGTGGAACATTTAAGTTCCTCCCTATCGAGCGGTCGAGAGAACCATAAGAGATTTTTTTAGCTTAATGCAGTGATATAACTCACATGCGAACGTTTTAAAAGACCCTGTATATATCCTGTGATAAAGATTTTTTCTTCCAAACAATTGGTTCGATTTGGTATAATATCAAAAAAAAGATGTAAAAATTGTTCCATCCTGATAAAAAATCGACAGTATGCTGAGCGACAGTAAATCAAAGGGATACCAGCCCACCGTCTACACTCTTGCATTCGCGTTTTCTCGTGTGGTCCCGTAGAGAGTCTTCAAATGTTGCCCATGATAATGTTGTGAATTAAATAATAAATAATAACAGGTAGTTGAGATAATTTTTTTCGAAACATAAACTGCTCTGTTCGATTTTTTTTAACTGTTCCTGGTTGACATTTCTAGTCTGCTCCTAAACTATCGTAGCTCAATCCCGATTGACAAAATAAAAATGAAAAATTCGGAAAGAGAAATTTAAGTTTTCAACAGCTCAGTCCTAAATTGAAAAAAATACATTTAAAATCGATGCTTACGAGGATATTCTTTTGAAATGTGTAAAATTTGTTGATGTTGTAGTATCCATTTACAATAACAGTTATTTTACTGCGGCATATATTGATAAGCTTATACAAATATTAATATTCGTTTTTTGGTATTCAAAATTATCAAAAATTGGAAGAAATTAGCTACCAAGTATGTATTTGGATGAGGTTATTCAAAACTCGATACTAACTGAGGTACTAATAATTTTTGAAATAGAAATATGATTTATAAAGGCCGCTTGACATGATGCAATAAAACGTGTAATGCAATGCAAGACGCAATATTTCTTGATCAAAAGCATCCGCAGATGAAGTTCAGCTGATCAACATTATCGAATTGATGCTATTTTTATTGCGCACAAGCTGAAACTCTAGAGAGCAGTCTAGTTAATTTTTGCGTTCACTAATCACTTTTTTCTTGACCGTTTTACTTAGCTTTGTTATTTTCATTTTTACAACTGTCAAAAAATATTAAATAAAATTTGACGTCAGGAATTTGTTTAATTTACTATAGAATTTTTGTTAGTGGTGGTAATGTTAAACAACGTACAATATTAATCTATGAAATATTTCGACTTTTGAAAAAATTGCATGCAATTTCTTGCAATTTGTCTTGCACCATGTTAAGATGCCTTAACTCTCAAAGCTTCATTTCTTTTGAACAGATTAAACTACAAGTAATCTCAATATTATTTTTTTTTTCTTGGCTAGACGCTTTACATTTAGGCCCCCGTCCATAAATGAGAAATTTTTCATATATGTAGAGCTTAAGAAGTATATCATGTGGCTACTAAAAAGGAATGCCTGCATCGAGCGCACGGTGGTTCGAGCGCACAGATTATATAGGAGGGTGCATCGAGTGCAGGTATAAAGACGGTATCTCTTATACCTGTATTTTGCTTAGTTTATTACCGTAAATTGATGAAGAAAAATTATAAAAGAATTAAGAAGAGAGTAATGAAGAGTTAATACTTCCTCATCAATGCGATATAGTAATAGTATCCTAGCCTAACCAAACCTAACCTAGCCTAACCTAACCATTCTCAGATTAACAGGCTTTTTTGTTGAAAATTTGAAATACGCAAAATACGCATTTTTTGAATTATTTTGAACATTATACCAAAAATTACCTCATTCTTAGAAAAAATGATTTTTTCTATCAGTTTTTGTTCAACATTTGCTCATTTTAGAAAATCGTGTTGCTGATGGATAATTATTCAAAAGTTCATATGTCTGCCCATCTCTAAGATTCACTTAGACAGATCAAATTTTCTTGTGCACTTGTGCGAATTCGACAAAGGTAGTGTGCGCTAAATGTGCCTGTGCGCTCGATGCGCTTCCGCTCCTCCCTCCCCACTACTAAAAAGTGTCAACACCTCTTCTTTATCAATTTACAAAGTGATTGACCATACATTTTATTTCGCTATAGTGTTTATACGGCTCATTTGATTCTCTAATTTCTTTTATGATGCAATATACTCAGGAATTTCGAGACCGGTTTTTGGAAAAATCAATTTAGGTATTCGCAATGAATATTGCATCCTGTATAATATTTTTTTCTAATGCAATAAGTGATTTCCAAACTAGATAAATAAACAATGAAATTCAGCTGATCAGTAAAGCTCATTGAACACTTTATAGACAATTCCACAAATCACATTGTAATTTAATAAAGGAGAAGTTGACACTTCTTAGAAGCCTCATTATATCGTCCCTATGGCTCTATAATTTTAAAATTATGTGAAGTTTTTCATGACTCACCCTGTATTACATTGCATGATATACGGTCGTAATAGTGAAGTGATTTTGGAATACTGCTGCCGTTGTGAATGGAGGACTATAGTAGATTTAATTAAGTATATGAATTTTGTATCTAATTTCATTAAATCATTGTTCAAAGCATGAAATGCTTGATTTCTAACAAAAATGTGTACAGGTATTTCAACTTTTCAAATGAATTGAGTAATAAAGAACTGTCAATTCGTATATAATGAGTTTAACTGCTTCCTTTCAATTGTTGTTCACTTATACGTGGTTCTTAAAGAACTAATAAATATTTAGCTATTATAATAACTATTTCTTAGCTATTTATTTCAAACACAATAAAAAAGTCTTTCAACAAATAATTTAGAACACAACTAACATGATATTAGTATTTAATGCAATTAATATTTCACTTAATACCCCCCACTACTATTTAAAATTAGATCGGATGTTAACTCAGACTACACTCTGTATATTATCACATGTTTTGAGGAAGTGATGAAAAAATATATTTCCATTCGTGAAATATTGTGAATGAAGACAAATACTTAAAAATTCCTCTATGGAATTGGATTGTGATTGTGCTGGACATTCAGCATTTCAGCCATTACGCCCGGCCAATTCCTGGATTGGAATACATATTATATTTACATACTGTTGATGTTTTCAAGCCGCTTAATATGAATTTTCACCATCTTAGTAGTGTTCAACATCAACTTATCGACTGTCACAGCAATTATAGATTTGATTGTTCTTGTGGTCTTCATGGATGAAATGTCCGGCATAGATTCAATTTGCAAATATCTCTGCTTGAAAATTTGTGTCTAGAAAGCCGCTCGCTCATGTCTCGTCTGTGATAATTATTCGGTACAATAAATTTCCTCCTTGCTCCTGATACTCCCACAGGATATGCGTGAAAACCTCCCATCGTATGAATTTCTGCTGAAAATTCAGAAGTCTTGGCACCCATCTGGTTGAAATTTTGCGGTAACTGAGCCTTTCATCAATTTTTAGATCAATACTATCTACGCTAATGCCTAATTTTTGAGCCATATCGCATTGGTCTTCCAATATGAGTTTTTATTTCAGTGATGACGTTCTCATGAATAACATCGGTTCTAGGACGCCGCGCTTGTAATAAGATTGCCTCCATTCATTGGCCACCGAACACCATACTCTTGAGTCTTGGAGAGACTATCATCCTCGAAGTGTTTGAGTAATTTTGAATAAATTCTGGCAGATTTTTAATTATCTTTGTTAAAAAATGAATAATGATGCGATACGCAACATACACAGGTACATATATTTCTTCTTCATGGTTATAAGTATCCTAAAACGCGACGTACGCGGTGCCAGATTCATAACAGACCACTTCAACATCCAGTGGAGCTTCTTGCGCGTCACTAAATTTTTCGCGCGTTTATTCAAACACTTCAGTTTATATTTGAATAACACTCGCATTTGTTCGCGAATTTTGAAGAGTGGATTCATCAATATTTTTATACCACTTCATATAATATGACGTTTTTATATTTGAACTCAACTAATTCTCAAGTTTCGCTTATGGATTCATTATAAATTGCACTAAAAGACATCTGCAAAAACGGCATGTTATTTTGACGAAAATGAAACATGACGTAAGGTTGATGGTATGGAATTTCAATCTTTATGTACTTCATATACTTGTTCGTCCTCCTACAATAGCAAAACTGTGAAATCTTTCACCTTTGGATGCGTTATTCTTAGGTCGATGAGGTTATTCGTATTGGGAGGAGTTGTGTGAATAGAAGACAGAAGGAGCTGACAAATGACAAATATCTGCATTGTGAAAATGTGGCTGCAATTGAACTGATACATTTGTATATTCGAGAAATTCAACATATACTGCTAAATATAGAGGCTTTTTTTATGGAAACAGGTAATATAAATTGGTTTTTAGGATTTATTAGGATTTAATTAAGCTTCTGAGATTATATAGGTTGATAAATTGAAGTGACGTGCTTGCAAGTGACCAGGATAGGCCCATTATGACAACACAATATATTTCTTGTTTTTACAACTACATAAACTATATAAGCTGGAGCGTAATCAAGAAGTATTAGCTTCCAGTGGACAATGTCGCCTATTTATAATTATTATTATGGAAATTCCTCCCTACTGAAATCCATGAAGTTCTATGGGGAGACCCCGTCTCTAGGATAGGTAGAATACAAAGAAATAATTGCGATTTCCTTTTCAAAACATCCATCTGTATTAAAAAAAGGACGTTAGGGAAAAATATTTATACCGGCTGGGCAACCAAGAACGGCTATCTGCCATATCTCAGCGAAAATATAGAATTAATAAAGTAAAGTTCTTAAAATTTAGCGATTTCAATGGTACTTAATATGAATAATCAAATTCTTCAGAAGATTCTGCGCATTTTGAATTTCACAAGTAAAAAAATAAATAAAAGGTAGGTTATAAGAAAATTTCTGTAAGTCCGTTTCTGTTTATTCCATTTTCATTGACCACATAAATGCTAGATGACGTTCCATACATTTTTTGTGACTTTTCATTAAAAATTTAAATAGCATAAAGCATAAAAGTTTAAATAAATATTTTCCCTCTCTCGAGATATCTTAATAAATATGTAAACGACAAGATTTTTTCTTTCAAACGTCTATTGGGCTGGTGAGTGAAACATGGGAACGGGCATTGTTTCATTACAAGGTTTCTACTCTCCCCCACTACTTATTTGATGAGTCGTCGGTTGCGAGTTAATTAAGCACATTTATTTAACATTAACGAAGCTTTTTAATCATCAAAAACTCTAAATTTGTTGAATGAAGATTTGAATTGAACTATTTACTGATTAAATTAACCAAATCAACCATAAACATAAATTGAAGTATCACTGAAAAACTTTTACAAGAGAAACATTTGAATCAGAGTACGTTTCAAAATAATTGGATTGTGAATTCTTTTTAATATCCTATCACATGGCAGGGTTACCATTTGATTGGTTCGTCATGATCGTGGAATGGGTAAGTAAACACAACATTTGTGAGTCTATTCATTTAATCTTTCGTTTCTATGCGAGTCAGACAGTATATCTGCTATTCTTTTTGCTGTGTCTCGTTCCAGTTATTAATGAATAACTATTGTAATTCTATTGAATTCTTTTGACAAATGAAATTGAGCTGCCACAATAGTACTGAATAAGCACATGAATATTCAACATATGATAACCAAATTAATAACTCGTAACCCTTTATAAGCAAGTAAATTAATTATGCATTGATGCTAGTCATCATATGTGACGATTACTTCACCTTACACTAGTATTACCACAAAGTCAATTTTCAAAGTTCACTTGTTGATGTATAACCATTACAAAGATAGAACTTGGAAGGAATCTTTTGAATATCATTGAATCAGTTTTGTAGCCAGATACGCCGTTAAAACGATCATTTAGAATAACTACTCACATTTCTAATAATAGAATAAAATACAAAAAGTAAACAGTTTGTGGAGCGGAATAAACAGTTAAATAAACATCAATTTTCTATTTGCGGTATTTCGCTTGAAAACAGAATCACTGGAAGTAATATAAAAAGTTTGTATTTAACAAACAACAATTTGTCTCTCGACATGTCTAATTTGAACTGATTATGTAATGAATTATCATTCAAATGGATTAATTATAACAGTTTGCTTAGAACGTGATCCTCATCTATGTGTTAATCAGATAATTCGAGTGACGAATATTTAGAAAGGAATATGAAGTTGTTTTTTTGGCATACAGAAAAAAGAGTTTGTAAATACGTGCTAAATGTTACGTGAAAATTACTATAAAAGGATATATATCTATACACAAATGTATAGATTGACTCATATTTTCAACTTAGTCTTTTTGGAGTCAAAATAGAAAGTACAACGATGACACGTTGGCGTGCGGTAGTAATGATCAAATTTAATACGAAAACATATTAGATAATATGTAGAAGTTTCCCAAAATCGTCCAGATCATTGTCGGAGACCGAAAAAAGATACTCTCAGATCCAAAAAAGGAGGGACTAGCAATAATTTTTTGGAGTTTTGAAGTTTGATCAGTACCTATATTTAAAACATTTTAAAATTATAACAGATCCCAAGCCTTTATTAATAATTTTTAGCGAACCCAAGAGCATATCGCAATTAACAGCTAATAGGCTGAGGCCATGGGCGGTAATTATTGAATTGAATACATGAAAAGTAGCATTGATTATCACGTATGCCATCAGATTGAAATAATAATTCATTTGATAAAGACAAGACTGCAATAATCTATTGCTATTTCGTACAAACATCAAAGATTTTTAAACTGTACAAAAGGTAACATTCTTCAACTGGTAATGTTTTTGATTAAAAAGGGATAGCCTAGAAAATATTTTCTTCAAGTCACATTTCTTAAATAAGTTTGAATATTTTATAATTGTATGATGTTGAATCACATAATTGTTATTTCAAGTATTACAAGAGTTACACAAATCCCACATGGAAACTGTTAAAATGGTTTCCAAATTTAGATTTGGAAATTGAAGATTCAACAAAAAAATGTGACGCATGTGTTTCTAGATTCGAGTAATACTGATGTAAAATGTAAGTAATGCAAATATCTCCATGGCCATACCCAAAAGGACATTTGCAATTGCCAGGTGCATAGAGGGAAATCTATCTCACCATTTGGAGTCTAATCATCTTCATTTGAAGTTAAACCAAGAAGTATGTCCCACGGATACAATAATCAAGAAGTTCCTAATAACAAGAATGCGATATTTTGGAGAGAGAGTGACTTTTCATTGCCTATATGCAAAGCTGGTCAAAAGTTCGCCCGTATTAAAATTTCAAGCTTACGCTCAGATAGTCCAAAAACTACTCAGGCTGGTGATTTATAATAACTGGACAAAACAAACACACCAATTACTTGGTCTTAAACAGTTTTACACACAGAAATTCATTCATGCCTGAATAGGCACAAAATAATAATTCTGAAAATCGCCAGTTCCACTCAATCTCTTGTACAGATAACGCTATCAATATTTTTAATGTTGAAGCTACTCAGAACGTGAATGCTACAGGGATGTATTGCGTGAAGGTCATCCAAAATCGACTGCTGTGCCAAGAACCATAGATCCTGAGCGCAAATATTGTAATTGTAATATCGTCATGTGATATACCGCCAGATTCAGGCACATTTGAGCAATCATGGCACGTGCGTACAATCAACATTGCATGCATTCGGCTATTAAAATATTTGTCCACGACCGCATAATTTGACAAAAAAAGCTCGTGTCGAGTGATGCAAAGAAATGCTATGAAAATTCAATCGCGGTATAGGTCTTTCAAAACAAAATTTGTTCGTACACTTCGAAGCAAATGGTTGCCTGTTGTTTCGAAATAACTAGAAGTGTCATCTCCGTTCCATCAGAGCAGTGTAGAACGGCCAATTTTGAATAATACACCAACTTTTGTTTGCCAGAAATGTGAAAAAGTCAGAAAAACCAATCGCAGAAGACGAATTAATCTCTACCATGAAAATCAGCTCAAACAAAAACTTTTTTGAACAGTAAAAAGATCGAATGGATGGTTCATGCGCACTGTGTTTGGAATCCAATGATTACGTCTTATTTCCGCATATAAAAGTAACTTGTGAGGTCAACGTTTTTCTACACCTGAAGATGAAGTTGCTATCTCGATTGGAATGGAATATATTCATTAAGATCAATACACTTTTGTTTATTGATATTTTGAAAAACAATAAACCCATATCTAATTATAAGTATATGTTTACATTTGTCTATCTCGAAACAACCCTCGTAATGATAATTCGCTATGTGGAATTAGTCTACTTTACTAGAGTATGTGATCATTGTAATGTAATGATCTGACGGAACTAATCCCTTATTATTTGAAAATCGTGATTTAATAGCTTATAATAATAACATCAAGATAATTATATTGAAAAGAATTTTTCCCCTTATTTTCGAATTGTTTTTGGTAAGCTCAGTGCTACAAAATTACTTTGAATGAAGTTACAAATAAAGCTCCTATTCTCCGGAAGGGATAATTATCTTTTTCATTTAATTCCATTTAATGTCAATTCTAAGCTTAAGAATCTCTCAGGGCGAATTACTTTTTCCATATGGCCGATAATTTGTGAGAACTCTACTTAATTAATTGGCATTTCCCTTAGGAAAGAGTAGAAACAATTAACAAAATGCGTGGAAAAATTCCTTTATATTGTTATCGACGTCGGATTAGGCGTCCAGGACAAAGGGAGGGCTCTTTTAGACCTTATAAGAAAGGAAAGTGGACTTCAACCTGGGATTTCCTTTTTTAATCTTCTTAAGTTAACTCCAAGGAAACATTTTCCATAGTCCTAGCTATTGTCGTTATCGTTTCAGAATTGATTTTGGTGAATAATTCACACAAAAGAAAAATCTTCGAGCAGTGTTGCAGAAGTTTATAAGACGAAAAAAATATATCTAGTTCTGCTGTACCACATCTAAAATTATGAACAGTTAATATTTAATATAGACCATAATAATTATTTATTAGAATTTCAAATTTTAATTGAACTACACGCTCAGCAATTCAGTATTTGTGCCCTGACCCTTTGTAACGATAATAAATGTTTCTGTACCTGCGTTACTTTGTACTGTTTGTTCTATGTTCTTTACCTCGTAACAAACCAATAATTTAGAGGTCGTAGCACGATAATTTTCATTGATATTCCTCATAGTACTTCAATTCCCATATCAATTCATAGTTGCCCTTGCTTTTTGTTTCGAAACAGGCTCAACTCCAAAAGAAGCCCTAGAAATTGCTTACAACGAGAGTTTTGACTAAATATATATTGAACCACCAAATACCCACATTCTTGTCGACGAAGATCGTCGTATCATGAAAACGTAAGATTTTGCTAGGTTAAGTTTCGAAGACGACGTGTGTGATACAAATCTCGTTTTGTGTTAAGCTGATAGGTGATCTAGCTGATTCAGTATCATATTTAAAGACTTTTCATCGGTGGCTCGTGTATTGAGCATCATAACAGTGGAAAGTGTTGATAGAAAATTAGTAAATGACACGTATCAAGTAGGGCGATTTGTCCTAAAATGACATAATTTTTTTAAACGATCGATATTTATGTAATGCCTTATTTTTGAATGTTTTTGTCATAACAGTAACCAAGCTTTTAATAGTTCATAGTTACATTGGGGGGAATAAGGGGCCAATGAGCACATTAGCGTTCAAAGAGGCCGTCGTGCCCGACTGGAAAATACTAAAGGTCGATGTTGCTTTGATATGAGACCTTTAATCTCATTTGGCAAACTATTAGGCTTGCTCAAGTGTTTGAACCACGCTCGCAGGTTTACTAGGCCATCACCGATACTAATCTGGCGAGTGAATCCGTCTCGTCGTTGCCTTTATTGTTTGAGTGCCTGGGCACCCAATCGTGTTGGATCTTGAAGTTAGATTATGTAGGACTTTCTTGCACTCAAGCACTAGTGTAGAGTACACCTTTTCGGCCTTTATGGCTTGTATGGCATCTGTGCTAACTGAGATCATTGTGTTCCTGTGGCGTCCAGTGAGTATAGCTCATCCGTTTTCCATAACAACGAATCATTTGAAATATATGAAGCGATTAGAGATGTGTCGATACCAAAATTTTTTGAATCTCGACACCGATACCTAAAAAATCGTTTCTCGATTGTCGATACCGATACCAATACCATCGATGTTTAATAGCTGCTTGTAAAAAAAATTATCTTACTAGAAACATATTCATACTTTGTTTGAACAATTTACGAACAAATTTTAAAATACTTATGCTTATACAGGGATAAATTGGGCTATTTCTGATGATAAAAAGTGTAAGCCATACGCAAAGGTTAAGTTGTCGAAATCATTAAATAAAATAAATATCACGAAGAAATGTAGATGTAATTTCTCTTGCGTGAGGAAGGCACAGCAGAGGCGGACATAATTGTCGCCGAAAATAAAGGTAACATTTTCGTTTTTTTAAAAATCAGGATTTTTCTACACTCTACATCTAATATATCAAAGACGAGATGGAACTAATTTGTCGGCGCAATAATTGTACTGGGGCAGCCTTTTGTTTAAACAAAGACTAATATTTTAACAAACGATTTTCCAAAATATGATATTTTCACTTTGATAACAATAAGAACTGGATTAAAAAATAATTTTTCCGGCCATTTACTGGCATCGGTATTGATTTTTTGAGATCGATTCTCGATCCCGATACCAATGTCCAAGAATCGGTGGTATCGAGAATATATATATATATATATATATATATATATATATATATATATATATATATATATATATATATATATATATATATATATATATATAGATAGATAGTTTTGAATAATTGACCTAAATTTGTTATTTCGATTGCGATGTGCTTCTTGTTTCATTCGAACAAATACATAAAACCTACGAGATTTGAGATACTAAACAAAAAATAATCATCCAGACGTACAATAAAGCGATTTGTAAGTAAATTTGATATCAAATTTGTAGAATAATAACTTTTTACCAACATTAAATAGACGCCCTATTTTGTATTCGAGTGCTGCAGTGAAAAGTTCATTAAGTGCTGCATTATACGACAAATTATCTTAAAAACACAAAACAAGTGTTTAATAATAAATATTCTCACAAAGGCAGAGTTGTTTTATGCTAAAATTATGTAAAACCGGCGTTTCTCCAGTGAATAAGGATTTCCTGGTTAAATAAGTTCATAAAGAAGTTGTGCTGTTATTTGTAAATAAATCGTGAACGAAATTCAAATATCACTAAAGTTTTTGTGTAATGGGATTGGACGCAGTGAGATGTTATATGACCTTATAGACTTCCCAACATCAATGTGAAGAAGTATTTTTACTAGCTTTTATTCGTAACGGCGTTGCTTGCATTGAACCCATTAAATATATATATCAATATAATTGATTTAAAATTTCTTAGTTTGCATAAACATTTCTCGACACATCTGTAAAACTTGTCAATAGTTTTTAAAGGCTTTTCTAGTTCACCAAGTGATGGTAGTGAAACTTTATCACTGGAACAACACATCCCAACAGTTTCATCTTTATGAATTCTTCTCACCTGCGATTGTTATGGCGTTTCTATCGCTCTTCTAGCTGGCTGCAGCGAGCTTGTCTTTTTGTACGAACTCGTCCTATAGAGAAATTTCAGCTTCTCTCAAAACACTTTATCGCTCTGCTTGTTGTCTTTTCATCTCTGTGTGATTCTTTATTTCGTGCAACTTTTGCTGCACGGGGCTTTTGCTTTCGAGGCATTTTTAATAAAGAATAGCATGTAACAGCTGAAACTGTAGTCAATTGGATTGGATGCTGACTTGACCCTTGGTAACGGTGCAACGGTATTATAGAATTCAGGGTTGGAACTTTATTACAGGATTCCTAGATGACGTTTAAGTTTGAAATTTTTGGCAAAAAAATGTTTTATATCTCGTAAGAAATTATTTTCTTCATAAAAGTTCCCTATGTTATTTCTAATATCTAATCTAATGATGATCGGTGAGGTTCAGTTCTTAAAAGGTGAGGTGAATTTATACACATGGTGTTTGAATGATGGAACTTATGAAAATATTCGCCTGCTTTTAGACGAAATTGACTACATCAAGTATAAATGACAGATATGTGAGGACTTGAAGGTGATTGGAATTTTAATGGAACTTCAGGAAGTGATAACGAAATATTATTGTTTTCTTTGTCTATGAGACAGTCGGGCAGTAGATCAACACTATGTAAAAAAATTGGCAAGCAAGAAGTGAGTTTCAACCGGAATCTCAAAATTTTAAGTTATGGTATACCCTATGTTTATCTCAAAAATGTTCTTCTGTTCCCCTTAACTTTGTCTTGGATTGATGAAAAACTTTGTAAAGGCTATGTATGAAGAGGCTGATGGCTTCAAATACTTTAGAGAAGTCTTCCCTAAGTTTAGTGATGCCAAATTGAAGGAGGGTATTTTTATTGATCCACAAATAAAAAAATTGTTTGACTATGACAATTTTTTGTTAGTTTGTTAGTTAGTGAGGGGATTTTTGGGCAACAATTTGTCATTGACAATTCATTTCCTCCATTCCCATCTGACATTTTTTCCCGAAAATTTGGGAGCTGTCAGTGATGAACAGGGTGAAAGGTTCCATCGAGATGTTAGAACAATGGAAATTCAGTATCAAGGACAATGGGATTCGGCCATGATGGGTTATTACTCGTGGTTCTTGAAAAGATAAAGTGTAAACCTTTATAAAAGAAAAAAGTAAAGCTAATTGATATTTAAATTGATTTTTTTAAAAATTTCTTCTTTTTAATAGACGTTAGGCATGTTTATTAGATGTAAACTATGAATATTGTCAATATATGCGATTTAAAAAACGTGACTTTTTTTAAATAGATATCAAATATTTTACCATTGAATATGGTTATATAAATATCACTTAAATCTCACTTGTTACAATTATTTTTTCATATTTTCGTATTTGTAAAGGTCCATTTTATTACAATATGTTATTCATTCTTGTGTTACTACAAAAAATTTCTTATGTTTGTAGATCAGTGATAATAAACCGTATCTAACAGATCTACATAAAAATCTCTGTATAACATCACGTATCGTGATTGTAAATGTTAAATATACTTAAATCAGATTATGTGTTCACTAATTGAACATGTTGTAAGTTAACGTCATTACAAAGATTTATTTTCCAAAATAAACATAAATTTACTTACCTTTAAATGATGTTACCATTCACTGATCGTATTTTACCGGTTAGATAAGCTAGATTACAAAAATACTAACTATACGGTTTATTTTTTTTGCGCATGTGCCAAATGTCACAGTACAGGGTATTAATCGAAACTGATTTTTATATAGTTTGAAAGAAAATAAAGATACGGGGTTTGCAGTAGATTCGAGAATATTCCCATCATGTCGGTGCACCAAAAATCCCAAAAAAGTCAGATACGAGGTATTGGTATAATATATAGACTATCGATATGAATCTGCAATTGGATCACGGAGCAAAAGTCGACCTTAAAAGAGGTGATGTGACGAGCTAGAATCGTGATGACGAAAGATATTGAGGAAAAAACATGTATTACTCTTGTTATGGAAGAAAGAAGAAGAAGAGAACTAATACACTAAAAACAAATTATAAATCTAAATAAAAAAACATGACATCAATCATATATCCCTGAAATACAGTCAAATACAAGAAAAACTTTGTGACCTCAACGTGCGAACTATCCTATATGGTGAACAAACTTGTCTTAGTTATGAAGGAGATGATAAAGGAAGATCTATAATTAATTCACTCAGTAACCTTAATTATGCAACATTATATTGATTTCGTAGTAAAATTAATATTCGGTTCCAAACGACGCTACTGGAAATCTACTTCAAGCTCGTGATTAATGAACTTAAACTGGATTGAGTTTGAAATAGACGACATCTTCGTTCAACAACTTTACACCTCTATTATTACTTTAAAATAAATTGGATAATTCTGAATAATCTTTTTTTGTAAAACTAAGTTTTAATAATCGTATAAAAATTCGTTATAACTTTCTTTCCAAATAATGAAGTAACTTTAATGAAATTTTAGGGAATCGGACATGTTAGTGTGATAAGAATGATGAGAAAAGATACTGAATGTCTCTAAGTGTGATGAAATATACATTTTTAGGTGAATCTAACTAATTTGGAATGATTCATGTATAGGAAGCGAATAAACTTTAATAAAAACAAGAAATTATTAATTATGAATGCCTATAAATTACCTAGGTCAAGAAAAAATCACCAATCTATAACGGAAAAGATGAAAAGATAGTCACTTAGTTACCTAGAGACTATTTGACTTAAGTGAAACTACATTTGTAGAAGATAAAAAATTCCAATTATTATTTTTCGAGGTTATGCCCATGTGGCTCTCATGAATATTAGGCTTCTTAATCCCCCTCCTAAATTTGGGGATTTTTCAATACGATTATGAAACTGTTCAGATATCACCTGATCTGTTCTCTATTTATTAATCAAACTGCACGAAATATTCTGTCTTTTCACTATCACTCGGAATGTGTCGACAATTCCATCGACAGTTCCATCATTCCTCATACGAAAAATTTTATTATTGTAAGGTCTGGGGATCTAGGAGGACCAATATCTCATTCATTGTTTTTCAAATTAGTAATACTTTGTGTAGAATGAGCAGGGGTACCGTCATGCTGAAATAAATGATTAAGGACTGGAGATAAATGCAAAAAAAACCTATGAAAATAAGGAAAAACCAGAAGAAACAAAATCAACTGAAGACTAACAAATACAATTATGGAACAGTATCGATTTTTAACTATCTAGGACTGAAGTTGGAACAAATAACCAGAGACAGGATAAAGGAAAATATACAAAAAGGCTATAAAGACCATGGAAGAGCCAAAAACCTATTAAAAAACAATAACATACCTAAACAAAACAAAATAAAAATGTACATAACCCTGATAAGAACAGTAATCACGTATGCGATGGAAACAACAGTGATCAACAAAAGGAAAGAAGAAGAACTTAAAAGAACTGAGAGAAAAATAATTAGAACTATAACAGTTCCAAACACAACACAGAAAGGAGAAAAAGGAGCAAAGAAAAACGAAGAAATAGAGGAAGACCTGGAGAAGACAAATATAGTAAGGTACATAAAAGAATGAAAAGAAAATCAACTGAAATGATCAAGAGAATAACTTAATGAACCCCATTGTAGTCAAGGAGAAGAGGCAGGCCGAGAAAGACTTGGAGAAACGAAATAGAGCACTTAATATAGAGAACTGGAGGGTAAAATGCCGGAACCGAAAGTAATGAAAAATAATAACAAAAGCAGCCAAGACAAACGATAAACTATGACGAAAACAAAAAAAAAACGAGGAATAATCCACCTCAAAAAAGGATTTGGAAGCACTATATGCGATAGCCATATTCCAAAGGAGTGAATGGTTTTATGATGATGATGATGATAATATTTGTAGGAGATGAAAAATTCTCGATTTCAATTATTATATTTTGAGGCTTCGCCCTGCTGGCTCTCGGAATAAATATGTGCCATTCATTCTATTAAATTAGCCTAGACCAAACTGATTGTTTAGCAAATCAGTAATACTTTGTGTAGAATGAGCAGGGGTGCCGTCATGGTGTAATGAATGAGTCTGTAGAAGATTTAACGGAAATTAATCTTTGTAGAATTTATAAGTAGATATGCTGATTTAAGGTTACTTCAATTAATAAAGATCAAACGATTCCTATAGTCTATTTTATGAAAAAGAAGTTATCAAAATGAAAGAGTATTGGTTCATAGTAAGACAGTTGAAATATGTTTTGGAGTTTGCATCGAATATTTTCGCAAGAAATAATATTCATATGAATATATCGGGTGTGCCCTTATTTTCTCAGTCTGTATTTTACAAGGACTATTTCTTTGTATTTTTTATTAAGTACATTATCTTCAAGGCAAGTTGTATATCTCAACAGAAACTCAGTGAATTATTCCTTTTTTTCTCAAGAATATATCAATTTTTATAAGAAAATGAGTATTTCCGTCCAAAAAAGATGGTTGAGTAAATCATAACAAAGTTGATGTTTATCCAGCCATAGCAAAGAGGTGAGGTTAATAGGAAAATTTATTATGTACATTATGCAGTACGTAGAGAATAAATAACATTGTCGGCAACCACACAATGCTTAGAAATGATGCATACCTATAAACCGCAAGAAGGGTAGCTAATGAAGTTTTTCATAAGGGATTTTAGTAACCGTACCAGTATATTTAAGGTTAATTCGAATTTTCTCGATTATATTATGAACAAATGAGTTAGGTAGAAAGAAAAATTTGTAATAAATGCAGGTTTTATTCTTCAGTTATTATCTGAATTGACCAATGAGGCTTTTGGACAGTTTATTATTTATTATTTATTATTATGTTACAGGCAATATAATCAATTTGACATAATTCATGATGCTCCAACGAATTAAAGGAGGAAAAAGATATAACGATTGTGGTTGTAATTCATCTTATTATGAGGCACTTTATAAACGATATCAAGTTCTTTAACAAATTCTGTACATCAGTACATACAATGTTATAATCTCATTATTGCCGCTAGATTGTGTTATTTTATTCTAAAGCTGATACAAATAACGATTTTAGAGCAAATCTTTAAATAAAGAGGTGATAAATCAATTTTATAATTAATAACGACCTAGATATTCAAAATGTCGTCCATCAATTTCTATACATGAAGTCAATCTATTGACGTGAACAAGATCTTTTATTCGGCCTCACAATTGAAAATCTGAGCAAGTTAGGTCTGGAGATATGGGTAGCTGAATAATAAACTTTCGCGACCTATCCACCTGTTAGGGTATGTTTGAACTAAAAAATACCGTATATTGGTATATGGAGTGATGTGCCATCTCTCGTATGTCTTCAGAAAAAAGTAGCAATTCGTCACTTGGAGAATCTAAATATCTTTCTCCATCAAGTGTCTCATTATAAAAATAACCCAATAATTTGCCTGTCTAGAATCCCGCACCACACATTTACAGACCAACGACCCTGATGTTAGTTCTCCTGCATTCAACGGCGATTCCTATCTGACCAGTAGTGTATATTATGGCAATTCATTTTACCAGAACTATGAAACGCTGTCCCATCTGTCCACAAGATTCATAAAAGTATTTTAGGATTGTCGAGTATAATGGCCAATTGCAATAATCTGGTCTTATATCAAATTCCACATTTTATGCTTTGCTTCATTGGCAAACAAATATAACATTTTAAAATAATGCTGCCATTTTTGTTAGATACTTTTCACCTGAAGTTGTAATATAATCTGTTCCTGGGGTATGACCTACGGTATATTCATTCTATTCCTATACCAGCTAAATCGATGATAAGATAAATTATATGGTGACAGTATATAAACTAGCAACCCTCAATATCTTCTCTTAAAGCGACTATAGTTTTTTTCTTCTCATGCCGTCAAAGTAATTCCCATTGTTAGGATACAAACTTGCAGTAAACCTCTCCAGTATTATACGTAGTTCATTATAGTCGTGGAGAGCGTGACGGTATTCCAGGAAGAGATCTCTAGCCCACTTTTTTTTATCTTTTTGGACCATATTTACAGATATAACCATAATTCTATAGAGGATTTGTCCCTGTTTCAATGTTTTATTTATTATTTTCATACTTTACACATCTTAAGAATAAAATTACGCTGATACTTGATGGTAAAATTATTCCCGATAATCAGAAAATCGCTAATTCCATAACCACTTCTGAAGAGAAATGCAGACACAAGAATCATAATAATCAAAATCATAATTAACGAAAAGAATCTTCCATTCTCTTTCGAAGAACTAGCCTACGCTGTCTCTTGTTGTAAACATGAAAATGATAATATATCATTCATTTTCCTAAGATCTCCTTCACCGATATCTTCAACAGAGTTACTTGAATCATATAACACAATCTGAACTAAATATCAGTTCCCAAATCAATTACGAGACTCAATATTAAATTGCGTGGTGAAACTATAAAAACCATCAACAGATCTCAACTCATATTGCTCCATATCTTTGAAATATACAATGTGCGAACTAATGGGAAAGATGTTTGATACAAGATTTACGGAACTCTCTCCACACTGAAGTACTATAAACAACTTGCCTATCTTCAAACATTCAATGCAGACTCTCTTTTCAAAAAACATGAGGTTGTGATCATTGTAACGGATATGGAAATTACATTTAATACTTATAAACTGGAAAGGTACAACTTTCAAGGTAACATATTTGCTTTAATACAACATTTCATAACCGATAGATCATTCCAGGTGTCCATTAACGGCTGAATTTCATCAAAACACTATCTAGATAACAGCCGAGTTCAACGTCCTTCATAATAGCTATTATTTATTTGTTGTGCTCTTCTAGTATCCCTCCTGTTCAGATTTCTGAATACAAAGATGATCTAATTATCTTTTACAGCAATGAAAATGAACAAACCACATGTAACTTGATTCACGGTAAATCAACTTAGTCAAGAATCCCTTTCAACTAGTTTCAACCGCCTAATTAAAAATCTTTGAATTCAGTGAAGCATCAAGATCTAACATACTCCCTCAAATACAGTTGAATAATAAATATCTTCCAGTTTTTTGGTTCAAATCTTTGGTAGTAGGTTAACCTGGAAGGATCATATTAAAGAAATAAAAAAGAATTGGATAGTACGAAGAAACATTTTAACCTTCAATGGGGAGCTAATAGAAATACTTTGCTATAGGTGTACAAATCTCTAGTTTGTTTTTAATTATAGAAGCTTTATTCACATGTCAGCAAATCTTAATACTGTTCACAATACAGCTATAAGAATTTGCCTTGGAACTTTCGAATACAGTCCTTCTGAAAGCATCTTTCGTGAATTCAGGAACCTTTACTATGGTTGCGGCGACAACTACTTCTCGTGTCATACTGTGCAAAAGTCTCAGCACAACCTGATAATCCAGTTCATCCTCTGATTAATCGTTCATCTGACACCAGTAATTCTGGCTCTAGACTCCAATGAATTCCAGCAATCCTATCACCACTCATAACCAAAATCAACCTATCTGGAAAAGCTCCCATTCCTATTTAATCCCGTCCTTCTTAGAAAAAGAAGCAACCAGAATTCAATACATCTTTTAATACATATTCCTTAAGCATGAAATACACAGAGATGTACTAAAACAACGATTTCTAGATATTATCAATTCCATTCAATATGATGAGATTCTATAGGTTGGGCTGTAGCTAATTTACATCAAGTAATCAAACGACGTCGTCTACCATCTTCCGCTAGCGTCTATACAAAAGAATTATTTGCAATCATTCAAGCTTTGAATTCCCTATCTCCTGACGACAAACAATCAGCTGCAAACGAACAAACAGACAATTTACATCAATAAACTCCATCAGACAAATATATCCAGTATAACCTATCATTCAGAATAATCATGACTCTATTGACCTTATTACAAGCTCTGTTGTTACCATTATTTTAATCTGGCTACCGTCTCACACTGGAATAAATGAGAATGAACTTGCAGATCAAGCTGCAAAAGAAACTTCAACGGGTAATCTTCAATGTCAGCACCGCAAAATACCACTGACAGTTAATCACTTATTGAAAAGTCGTTAACATATACTCCAATAAACATCATAACCACCAGCTGGGAAATTTGCTCCAAGAAACTTTAAATAATGCGGAACAGTTATCATCCCTCATCCATTATTTAAAAGACACCATATATATAATGAGTTCTAAATTCTGATGAATATGATCCAAAGAGTTTTTTCTTAAAATTGTTTGTCCTTTTTTCATTTTTCATTCAATATGGTTACCTACGATGATAATACAATTATTATATCGGTCATACAATTTTTTGATACAATTTTTATAGTTCAATTTGTCTTTGGTCTCATTATACGTTATAAGTGTAAACTGATAAACTGCCATTGAACGTCGTATCACTGATCGTACACTAATTTTACACTAGATCAGCTTCCAATGCACATCGTATTAATTATTGTACCCTAAGGGTACACTGAATTAACCGTCATTTTATGTCGTATTACTGATTGTAAACCTAGCGTTCACGTTGGATCATTCATTTTACACCTGCAGTGACGGTAATAACTTCTTCATCGCCGCAAAATTTCTATCTAGCCAGCATCCTATAGAGTTATGAGAACAGAAAAATGTGACTGGAGGCCAAATTTGAACAATACAGTGGATTCTGAAGGAAAATCTTTGCATAATATTGAGGCCATAACTTTCCCAGCCTACTTTTGCGTCTACGCACGCTTCGGAGTCGATTCATAGAATGCAGTACACTCGGCTGATTGTTGATTGGTTGAAATGGTCTCATGCATTGTTTTATCACGTTTGAATGGCTCTAAAAACTGCTCATCAACATTAAATCGCTCTGGTTAAGGTCTCAGTTCTCTCTATCGGATACACTTCACGATCAACCGAAATTGTATCGTCGATTTTTTTGATGTTCCCTTCAGTAACAGTTTTTCGGTGTGTCCCATGCATGCATCGTCTTCGATGCTAATTTTGCCTCATCTAATCTCACAAAACCACTTCTCAACGGTTGTTTCTCTGGGGCAATGTCCGAATAATGTTCATCAAATCAAGCCCTGAATCAATATTATTTGCCTCATTAGCACACGAAATTCCTTTTCATTCACATTTTAAAACTAACAAAAGCTGCTTTAATCAAATTGCTTTATGGGCAAATCGGGAGAACGCGGTGGATGCTGAAGGAATCATAAAATGCAGTCCACTATTCTGATTGTTGATTGAATGAAATGGTTACATTCATTGTCCACGCAAAAACTTGCGTTTACTACATTTGATTAGCTCTAAAAACTGGCCAGAAAGTTTAAATCGCTCTGGTTAGTGTCTTAGTTATATCAATCGGATTCACTTCACGATCAACTGACATTATATCGTGAACCACTTCTCAACAGTTGGTTCTCTGGGGTAATGTCCGAAAAATATACAAAGATCTGCTCGCTCTGCTATCCCGAGAAAGAGTGACCTTAACACGTTTTGCCTGGGTATGCGTAAGTAAAAAATAGAAGGAAGTGCCATGAAACAATCTAGAGGGTAGAGAGACGTAGCTGTGTTGGTACATAGGAGAGAATTAAGTTTGTTGTATGCTGTTAGGACATTAGGAATGTTATGAAAGAAATTAGCTTCTAATGCTCAAGAGAAGACAAGTTGGAATTTTTCGGTTCGAAGGTTATTATTATATCAAGGAAATTGTTTGGACAAACGATGAAAATATGAGAAATATTACGAATGAAAGTGCACCTGTACTATATATTTTTGAATGCAGGAGCACATGGTATGGTCGCCATACTATGACACACAACCCAATGGTTCAACGGCTTTCAATGTTTCAGAAAACGAATTTTGCTATTTATTCAGCAATTGTTCAATTACCTCACTCTCTTCAACTCATCTTATTAATTCTTCTATTTGCGTGGAGTGTTTCTATCAAATTTGTATCAAATTTCAATCGACCTACTCTGCATATTTTCTCGCTTTTGATAAAGATACATTGAGATTTTATTTATGTCATTCTTGGATGATATTTTCAATCAAGTTATCTTGATTTTGACCTTTTTCTAACGAATATTTTGAATGTGAAATAGCGTAGACAGGTTAATGGATCATGACACGACTCACAATTCTATTGTTAGTGAATCGCTTCCCATTGGATAAAAAGTTACTTCGTATCAAAAAACCTGTACACTCCTCAGTCTTATGTAAAAAATTGAATAGAAATATTCTCCAAATAATCAAACTCTATCAACAATTCCAAAATTTTTCTTGTAAATCTAACAAGAAACGAAATATTATTAGTAAATTGCATTGCTACATAACCTCATTGCATGATACAGTGGTGAGTTTAGTGAGCTTCTAGTGTAGCAAGATCTGTGTTTTAAAAAAAACGGTTAATCAATAAAAACCATCCATCTTCATCGTTCGAACATTTCATCTCCAAATCCAGGACATCAATGTACAGTGCTCCAACGCATGAATGAAGGATTTAACATTGAAGATCAGCCTTTCTGTTCTAGTAGCTTCCAAATCAAACTTCATTCCTCACAATAATTATCGAGCGATAATAGCTACCGCTACCACCCCAGGCGGTATATTTATCTATTTCTCTCATGGATTTGAGTGTGAGTATTGCTTGGAAGAATGTTTCGAATGTCTGGTAAACGAGTAGATTGATAGTAATATACCAAGTAAACGTTGGCACCTCTGGTCGTGGATTAATCACAGTAACAGCTCTGTCGTTCACTAGGACAGTTTATTTGAATTTTCTTTTTTGGTTATTACTAAAATTGAGTTTATTCCGATTTTCGTCAACTTTTCCAGTTTGTTTGCCATGTGAACTATACTTAAATAATTTTTTCATAATACTTATTTTTTTACTTGTGTCATAAGACTTAGAACAGAATCTCAAGTTTTTTTTTGAAATTTTCTACATTTTACATTCATTGTGTTTGATACGGAATGATACAACTGCACCAATCTCAATATTTTTCCTTTCCTCTATTTTTGCCATAAAAACTAATGTCTCATCACATTGTGTCTTCAATGGCATAAATTTGGATAAATTATGTTTCATCCCATTCCTGCATTTGAAACTTAATTTCTATATTAAAAACTCTTCCACAGAATATACCACTGTTTTGATTAATGATGTTTACTCTACGGCTTTGAACTTAGTTAAGGTATAATTCCGTCCTTTCTCCATGAAATTCATTTATCAGAATATCAGAAGAAGGAATCAGTTCAGTTGTAGGATTCAGTGCAAACATTTCAAAACGTAGCTTCGTCTGAAAAGCTCCATGATAATCGTTTGAAAATTACAGATTCATCCCGGAAATGAAGTCTCAGATTCTTGCTGAAATTATCCTTGTTCTAATTGTAATTTCTTGCACATTTTAATTAGGTTCATTTCGTGACAAAACTCCAATCTTTAAAATATTCCCGACAGAATACGTAGTGATTCAAACGACGGAAAAGAATAATTGTACAAATTTAAATACGGGACTTGAGCACTGAATTACTACTAGGGAAATAATATTATCCCCAACCCGTTTGTTTTATTGTTTGAAAAACGTTTTCTGCATTTAAACTCACGTTCAAGTAAACCTTCATTCCAAAAACGCTCTGCTTCTCTCAGCTAACAATCCGTGTTTTCTCCCTTAGATGTTTACTACTGTAAGCTATAAGTTGTCTTAGATTGAAATCAAATACAGAGTGTCTAGAAAATAAAGATACTAGGCGTTGTTTCATATCCACAGAGCCTAAAGTAACTCATACCCACAAACTGCATGAGAAAGATTCTGACTAAATCCATTTTCGTCTAATGAAAATCTCCACCTAAAACTTTAAGTTTGTCTTTGGACCTTTTAGCTGCCATTAGGTTATCACTTTGCAACCTACTCATGTTCGATAAACTTATACGCATAAATGGAAATTTAAAGTTGATTGTTTAGTTCACGGTTGTCATTTTCACGTAGATCACCTTTTTTATTAGATTACCTAATTGACCATATAAAAATCTACGTCAATCATTATCTTACCTATATGAATTCACTCATAATCTACAAAACTTATCGTTAAATTTGACGCACTTCAATTTAAGAGAAACAAATGAATTCATACACCGCGTTTTTTGCTTATTTATTTAATTTATTTATGCACTTATATTAAGTACAATAAACTATTCACTATACACCAAAACTTATAACTAACACTTATGTAATTCTTAACATATTAATTTGCCTAAACTTACCGTTTATTAGTCTATCAGATTATTTATTGAATTAATTCTAAAAAACGGCTATTACGCTAATGGCAATGTATGAACTGTTTAAAACTTTCGCCGTGAACGTCTTGGCTACATGCTAATCTGGTAAAGAAATGATTTCTAACATTACTCAACATCTCATACCTAATATTCTCATGATACGTCTTTTCAAGTCTTCTAGCTTAAGGGTTTGATTTTGTATACAGTACTTTTAACAGATCACATCACAAAAATAAGTCAGATCGTTCAGATACTTCTGGCAATGGGGCGTTGCTTCATCTTGCTGAAAACATATTTTAACTTGTAGATTCATTGGATCTGGATATAAGTTGACACAACATTATTTTGTACAAATTTTAATCATGTATCACCATTATAGTTGCAAGCAATGGAAAAGGAACCTACAATATAAGTTCCAGCAATTTCCACCCTAATATTAATGTCTACATGATATTGCGTATGGTCTTTTCACATCCAGTGAGGATTATCTTTAGACGCATAGTAGCAGTTTTATAGATTAGCGTGATCCTGAAGGGTGATCGCACTGTTATCTAGTATTACAATAATTTGTTCACAAAAATACATTTTCCTATCGAAATTTTCTTCCATGAGCTTCTGAGCTGGTGTCATTATATAGAAATGCATTTAATTTTTCATCATATCCGTAAAACGATACTATCACGTGAAGTAACGGAATTCAAACGAAAATATCATTTTTTTGTATTTTTTTTAAATTCGTATCAGTAAAAGTGACTCTAAAATGCTCTCTTCTATGCTCTCCATATCAAGAGCTGAATAGTGAATTAGTATTGAGTGTAATGTAGCGAGTTTGTGAAATGAGATACTTTCCTTCTTTTCAGTTTTGTAATAATAAGTCCGAAAACAAAAAAAATCGAGACGTTTGAAGATAGGTAAAAGACATTGTACATGAATTGTGTCTATAATTCCCTAAAGAATCCAAAAAACATATAATATTCAGTAGATTGAATTCAAAATAAGATAATTAGTATCAGTTACTGTCATATCAAACGCACGGCCTCATTTATTTATTGAATTTTGCTGTTCCATACCATAAACCTCGACTTTACTTTCAGTTCTCGATGACTTAATTTTTTTGTCTGATGTATTTTGTAAGTTAACATTGACTTTAATTTCAAATCAAAATTGTAAGTCTGACATTACTAGCTGAGCACAATCACAATGGAAATAATATATCATCTTACTAAAGATGAGAATTGTTATTAATAGGTCCGAATAATTCATTTTGATTATACTTATCTGCAAACAACTTGTTTCCATCTATATTTAGAAAGACGTGAAGATGACATTTTCAGAACAGAGCATTATTTTTCCCAATCTCCGATTTTTTTCTGTGTGCTAAATGAAAAAATACAACTGAAATTTCAGCATAAAAAACAATATTCCATTCATAACACTTATATGGAAACAAAAACATGATTAGTATATTTGGTGATCTTTGGTATTAATATCAACATTTGATGTACAATAACTTAATTCGTGCGGTTTTTTTTCAAAATTTGAACGTTTATTTAAGAAAAACATGTACAATAGTATCATTCAGAGTATTTCCTATCTAAAGCTATTACCTTTTCACATCTTGCGTCGGCTTGGCAGCCAAGAATGAATCAAGCCAATTTTTGATATCTTGCTTTGATGTAAACCGTTTTCCAGTGAGGGCGATCTGCATCGACAGGAACAAATGGTAGTCAGAAGGGGCAAGGTCTGGGCTACAAGGCGGGTGAGGTAAAACTATTCCTATCCACCGAGCGTTGTCACAATGAAAAATTATTGCCTCGTGTCTGGTCGCATATTTTTCGGCTACTGCTCTCTTCAAACGGATTAATTGTGTTCGGTAGCGTTATCCATTGATAATTCCACTCGGAGCTAGCAGCTCATAATACAGCACACCTTTCTGATCCCAACAAATACAGAGCATTATTCGGATATTCGGATATTCGGCTTTGCAGTTGAATTAGCTGGTTGGCCGGATTTCACATATGATTTTTTCCGCTTGGGGTTGTCGTAATGGATCCATTTTTCATCACCAGTAGCCATCCGATGCAAAAATGACTTCCTTCTGTGGCGTTCCAGCAGCATTTTGGACATGGAAGACCGCCTTTCGACGTCTCTCGGCTTGAGTTCATGTGGAACCCAATTTCATCGTCTTCCAAGTCAAAATCACCAGTTTTAAATCGTGCAAACCACTTTTAACACGTTCGCTGAGCTAAAGCATGTTTATTATAAACTTCCATCAATATACGATGACTTTCGGCAGAATGTTTCTTCATATTGAAGTAATGAAGAAGAACTCCCCGCAAAAACACTCTTTCAGGAACAAAGTTCGACATATTTGAGTGAAAAAAAAATGTTGTTAACGTTTCAAATGAATGACATATACTGAAAAGACGTACAATAGCTTTCCAACGCAGGTTCGAAATATAAGAACGATGTAATATTATACAAGTTACACCATCTCTTATCAAACCGCACGAAGATGTTGCTTTTCCTAATAGGATGTTGCGAAGCTTATATTTTGCAATCAACAATGTTTGCGATACTTCTATTGTTCTTTGTATAGATTCCTCTATGTATCCTTATGCTACGTTGAAGGAACGCCATCCTCCGTGTATTTTCGGAGTGATCAATGTAATGTATCTTCGGGCTAACCAATGATGGTTGACCATGTAAGCTGTATAAAAACATCAAAACTACTTCAAAATAATCTGTTTATTAAATGATGAAATAAGTAGTTGGACGTGGTTTCAATGATCCGTCGACCATATTCGAACGAACACTAGAATATTAAGATATCTATCTGTTTATAGATCTGAAATACTAAAAAAATCCTATTGTTTGTAAGGTTATAATTATCTATGAATATATAAGTCCGTTTTTGAATATTCAATGGAACTCAAGTGTCCAAGGGACACCTAGATTAAATTATCTAAGATGTGGGTCCCTATAAAGATCGTATACAATAAATCTTGATGAGAAAATACGTTAATGGAAGGTAAAAATAAGGAACGTTATTGTATTCTTCAACTAAATGACTAATAGATTTACACACAAGAGATTTTATCTCTGTCTGTTACATTTGTGCTATGTTTGCAAATTTGAATAATTTCAAATGGGAAATTATCAAGTCAAAATAAGCAAATCAGAGCCATTTCCGTATATGCAACAAATATTATTCTGCTGTTGAAATTTTCTGGCCGTAGATCTGAATATTGTCGGTAATGTCCACAGGGCTCGAATCTACATCCCTCATTGGTAATTGTTAAATTTTAGATATGATTGTTTTATTTCGCAAAATCACCACAATAATTCGCCCATAACTTCCACGTCGTCTAAACACAAACGTGTCAAATCATCTCTGTGATTTGCGCCAAAAATCCCAAACATTAAAATCAATTTAACCAGTATATATTGTTCATGTGATGTGGTTACTTGTTCCACCGTTAGTATCCTGGACATTTTATATATAGCTCACATCCTGATGCTCCAAAAAAGCAATAGCTTTTTATTTTTTGTGCTGCCAGCAATTCCTAGTATTAAGAAACGACTCCGTAACTTGAACTATTCAATATTTTGGCTTTTTTGAACAAATGAACTAGAAGAATATTATCACTGTTCCAAATTTTTTGAGATCTCGTTTTCACATCTTGACCTAGATTTTGCTGATAACAAATCAGAACTGGCTCATGCCGCTAGCACTAATAAGTACGTTATTAGGAATATCTGGATTCTCTTCATTTCATAACACTAGCATGAATTAAACTGACATGCTATTTTCTGAGAGTGACTTAATCCAGTCAACATCTCATGACTTCAGTTCAGTGCTATCAGTTCTAGAATTTTAATTTAACATATACATTATTCATGATGTCTTCAAGGAAACGAGAAATAGCAGCGGTTTTGTTGATTTTGTGTAAGTCAAAGAAAGACGAATTGAAGAAGACAAACAAATGGGTTAGGTTTTGATTGCGAAGACCGGATAATTTAGACGCTTACCACACATTTACTTGTGAATTGGAATTAGAAGAAGCCCAGCAATTTTTGTAGATTTTCAAGTGTGGAAGTTGAATTATTCGTACAAATAGTGAGCACATTAATTTTTGAAAAGAGCACTCCAATGAGTTACTACAATATATTACAATAAATAAATTAAAATGCGTTAATTCAGATGATTATTATGGAAGTTGGCAGTTTCTCTTTCGCATACCTGTATGTACGATAAGCGGAATTATAAAGGAAACGGCTCCTGCAATTTTCAACGCACCTTTATGATTACTTTGAAAAAAAATCCTTATTTCCAGACTCCTAATGAAATATACTTTTTTTGTAATGGTCACTCACGTTAAATATAAATTAAACAAATCTTCAGCTTTGAAGGCCTATAACTCATTGGATTGGACAGTGGTGATTATTGTCATGATATATACGAATATGTCACCACTTATGAGTAACCTAAAAATATATTAGCTCCAAGTTATACAAACTACGGCTAAATTAAAAATGTATGAGTGACAATTTTTAAAATAAATTGTAATAGAGACTTTGATAAATTTTAGTGAAGGGTGGTTAACCTGGGCCGAGCGAAGTTGGAACGATGGTAATTATAAATCTGACAGCGTTATTCACAAACTTCAACCACGACGGAAATTACACGGAAAATTTATATCGAAATTAGTTATTGCGTGAATATTCCAGAATAATCGATTGTGTGACCACATTAATTTGAATACCACTGATGTATGATAGTCTCATTGCGGTAAACACTAACAAATTTGATTAACATATCCTCGAATGATGATCCAAGAATGTTTTCTTCCAAATACGTGTCGAATAAACTTTCGAATTTTATATAAATCTAGTTCAGTGCCCTGGAAAACTTTCCGCGAAAATGGTTTTATCATCTCACTTCTTATTAAATATAACGAAGGAAGAAAACTTTTATTAAAAATTATTTCATTAAGTTTCCGAAAAGACAGTTGAATTTATCACTGCACAATTTTACATGGAACGGTGTGTCTCTAGGAGTTTGTTTCATTCACTCACTTTACAACGCGTATAAAAGTTCACAGTTAAATAAAACCAAGAAAGTTCTCGAAAAGTTTTTGGTCGTAGACGTGTCACGGCGTTATCTTCTTTAAGTTAATTTATAGTCATGGGAGTGTACCTACTAACACTTTCCTTGAATTATTTACGATTGAAGGACTAAGCTCGACGAGTCGTCGAGAAAGAAATCTTTGTGGTTTTCACGATAGAAAATTATCTAGATGGAGTCAACATAGCCACTGTAGGTGTGAAATCCAAGCGTGCTATGAATATCTATAACTTTAGATGAGAAAGAAATACTTTTTGACTTTCGAAATAAAGCAAAAAAACATTGATACTGCAACAACGGCTAGGAAACTGAGAAAAGTACACAGCGAACTGAATGAAGGTGATTCCACATGACTTGCCTTTGTGCTTTATTTGTGAAAACCCGATTTATATATGAAAAATTACATATATTGTAATGATTCTCTATATATATTTATAATATTTCTTCTTATTATTATAATTTCATTATTTCTTCGACCAACTTTTATTTTATTTAGTGGGTGCATGAAATCTGTTTCTCTTTGGATTTTGATGTCAATTGTTAAAGATATATAAATCAAGCATATTTTTCCAATTATTTGATAATATATATACTGAAAGCGAATTTACTGGAAACTTTTGTTTTTTAGTAGTTAATAATCAAATATGGATTAGTGTAAGGGTCTTGAGATACGGCCGGTATTATTTCCCTTTTTCCTCGAAAATTATAAACTTATTGTTATTTCAAATAGATCACCCTGTATATTTTTCGTTTCTCGAAACTCATTATTCTTTATACAATGTTACCTATACCTAAATGCCATAATTTCAGAGTTATAGCTATATTTGCGTTATCTCCGCCGAAGTTAAAATAATACATTTAAATGGCTATGACTGCCACAATAAGAAATTTGACGTTTCAATAAATTATTATTGTTAAAGTATATTGAAAGTCATGATGAATCGTTTATCTGAAAAAGAACGAATTGATATTTCAATGATATTAGGATAGAAGACAACAAGGAAAGTATAATATCTTTAATAATTTATATCCTAACCGAAATCCCATAACATGATCTACTATCAATAAATTAGTAAAAAAGTTTAGCGAAACTGATTCAGTAAAAGATTTAACCTAATCAAAAAACTGCATCAACTGAAAACAAATCTTCAGATGTTCGTATCCAGTTAGAAGACGATTTACACTTGAGTACTAGACAAATATCTAGGAAATCTGATATTTCGCAAACATCCGTAAAAAAAATTTACAAATGTAACGTTGGTTCAAAAGATGTCAGATGACGGTTTTGATAGACGTGAAGATGGAACCATGGAAAAATATTACAATTAGAACGATCCAAATTTTTTTAATAATGTTATGTTTTGCGATGAAGCCACTTTTTGTATTAATGGAAACGTAAATAGGCATAATTGAGGCCGTCAGCGCAAAACTGACCTATTCAACAATTTCCTTATATTAAAGTTCAGTACATCAACTAATTCAGTAGTGTCAATATTTCGATGCAAAAATGGCCTAATCTCCGTTTCTCATGGTTAACCCAATTTTGCACACTAACAACTCCGTAATTTGGCGGGATAGGTTGACAGTGACATTACTCCATTTATAAGACAATAAACCGCAATAGTTATCGGCAAATTTGAATTCAAGTATTTTGTACTCTCTTTACGCTGAATGAGTTGAAAATCCAGCATCCAAGTTTATTTTTAGCAAAGTATTTAATGAACAATTTAACCTAATTTTTCATCCCCCTGTAACAGATTCATACAAAAAGTGTGATGCATTTAATAAATAATAATGAAAAAACAAGACTTGTAATTTGCTTCGATCTTATGAAAACACTTCCAACCCCTGTTATTAGCACATGAATATGTTACTACAAGCGTCAACTGTGGACATACTGCTTAGGTGTTCATAATATGAAAAATGAAGAAGTGGACATGTTTTTGTGGGATGAAACTATAGCATCCAGAGGTGCTCAAGAAATAGCTTCCTGTCTATTGTATTTCTTAAAAAATATTTTAAAATGCAAACATCTTATAATGTACTCTCATCAATGTGGAGAGCAAAATAGGAGTATCAAGATTGCTTTTTTTGTCGGTTTATTGTTTCCAGTCTACTTAATATGGTATTTATAAAATTGACCACAAATTTTTTGTGAGCGGACATTCATATATGTCATGCGATCAGGATTATGGTTCAGTGGAAAAACAGAAACAGTTCTTCAAAAACATCTATGTGTGTATTTTTTTTTCAAATGGTTGAAGTTGCAACGGCTAATGTCTTGTGAAGTGCGTCCTTTTAAATATTCTAATAATAATGATGTTCTTTTTCGTTAAGTTGACCTCAAAAAGAGGAATTCTTTTATCATTAAAAATCTTGAACTTTTAAATCCCACTACTCACACAATCAGTGAAAAGAAAAACAAAGATTTAATAGAGTTATTGTCTTACCTACCCCCAATTCATCATAATATTTACAGCAATTTGAAAACATCTTCAACAGCTATTGATGAGATTTTCATTGACAACCTCGATGACCAGAATGATTAATTGTTTTTTTAATTTTTATTGTTATATGGTGTAATAAAAATAAAGATATTTGGTAATATTGATTTTTATTCCTGGCCAAAATGACCAACATTATAAATCGATATCAAAGAAATCATAAACTGTAAAATTGCCTCAACTCACAATAAGTAAATGAATATTACAATTTTTATTTCTAAAATATTTTTATCTTAAAAGTAAATTAGATAAAACTATAAAAAACTAAAAAAAATAATTCTTATTGAAATTTAAATCTCAAATAAGTTTAAAATATGCTAATTCATATATTAATTTTTCCACATCATCCAGATCTTCTAGGCTTTAGGTTTAGGCCACTGCGCTTGCGGCCTCAATTGTAGATACTGGTCACGTAACAATTCTCGTTGGATGCGTGAATCTCAAACCCAATGTCCCGAAAAATTGAATGTATAGGCTGGAATGACAAGCGACAAAATAATTGGTTCTTTTTTCATTGAGGGTGACTTATATGAGCGAATTAGCGAATATAGATTTTTTTAAAAATAGAATCATACCTGAATTGGTTCAGATATTTCCGAATCCAATTTAGTATTTTCAATTACATTAAAGAAAAACTTCATTATTAGAAATTTTCAGACAAAAACAATATCCTAAACGACAATATTTGGCTACAACAAGATGGTGCCCCACCTCACTATGAGTGTGTGGTAAGGCAATACCTAAATAATGTGTTTCTCAGAAGATGGATTGGAAGGCGTGGTTGATTATAATGGCCCCCGCGATCACACGACATGAATCCTTTAGACTATTTCCTCTGAGTTCAATTAAAAATTATCGTTTATAAAACAAAACCTGTCAATATTGAGGAATTAAACATAGTATTACCTCAGACATTTTGAGCATCTGCAGTAATCGCCTTTACTATATGTTTTCTAAAATTTGTAATTTTTCTACTTCACAAATGTGAATCCACTTCTAACAAAACATAAACATTTGAAGATTTGTCTTCAGTTGTAGGTTTTCTGCGCCATGATTTGGATAAATATTTTACAGCACCAGTTAAACTTTTTACTCACTTAACTGACACTTGACCTTGTTTGTACGAGGTTTGTATTAGCACATAAATTATCAAAGAATAATCAAATTAAACGATTCAATCGTAGCCATCTTAATGTACAATTATTATTTTGGTTTTTAAGTAAAGAGAATATTAAATAAAAAATAAACAGTATTTCTTAAGGATTTCCAGGAGCATAAAATATATAGGGTGATCCATTTGAAGTTCATTATTTTTCCAGAAAAAGGAATCTTATACTTTCTTCTTTGCTTGTATTGCTTTTTCTGTCATCTATTTTATAGTAATTACAGGTATTCAAGTGTGTCTTTTACTATTAATCTGATTCTTCTCTCTAATATTTTTTCCATCATTTTCATCGCTGCATTGATTAATGTTATTCCTCGGTGGTTTTTGCAGTCTTTTGCATCATGTTTTCTGAATATAGATACTAATAATGCCTTCTGCTAGTCTGTTGGAAATGTCTCATCTTCTATAGCTCTATTAAAAATATGGAATAGCATGGCTTTTCCTTTTTCATCCATACTTTTCATCATTTCTGAAGTTACTTTATCGTATTCTCTGATTGCATGTTCTACCTCTCCTCTACTAATTATTACTCCTGATTTTTCCGTTATGCTAATTTTTACTATTTCTTCTGTATGCTCTTCTTGATAAATATTCTTTAGTCCATATTTATTCTAAATTTCCACAACATAAATTCTAGATTTCATACATGTAACACTTTTCTTCACAGTAAACATAACTTCATTTAAATAAACTCTAATTAGAAATTATAAATTGATGAAGAAAATCTATCAAAATCCTGACTGCTTTTCAGGATAGGACAAGTTCAATCTTCTTCGTTATACTATGGTTATTTGACATTTGAATTTGAAAAAAAATGGAGAAAATTGGGGATCAATTATTATCAACTTTAATAACTATTTCAGATCATATTACACCTAACAAGAAAGTATAATTTATTTGATTATTAAATATTTTTAATACGTTATGACTTATTTCTAAATAGTAGAGTATGTTTCTATATTCGACCGAACCCGTACAGGACATAGTTTTTGAGATTTAGGGTGTTCAAAATTTTAAATCAAAATCAAGATAATACCATAAACCAAGAACGCCTTTGATTTTTTTTTCAAATTTGGTGACATGAACAAGTTTTGGAAAAATGTAACCAATAGCGCGTTGTCAGGGTTGTCACTTTTATCCCCCTATTTTTTTCGCCACTGGAACATTTTTCTTCAATATTGTTTTAAATTGCTTGATTAATTTTAGATAAAAAACTGATAACCTTTTATGGAGCTGAAATGAGCGATAAAGCATCCGTTCATTTTGCTGCAGCAGCAAGAAATTACTCAAATAGATGTTTTATAGAAAAATGGATTGAACGGGGTGGACCCAATTGTTGGTATCCAAGATCACCTGGCTTCAATCTTATCGATTTTTTTATATGGGGCTATATGAATTCCTAAGTGTACGAAACAATCATAGAATCTAAACGTTTATTGAGATAACTCTGTGGTAGTGCGTTGTCGGTCGAATATAGAAACACTTTGTATATGTTGAAAACAAAATATCTGAAAAAATTATTTATTATATTGTGCGTGTGTGTGTGTGTGGGTGTGACTCGATGGAATTACTTAAAATGTATTATGTAATGCATAATACATTGTAATGTATTGATAAAAAATTATGCCAATCTGTGGATTCCAATAACACGTATGAGTACAAAAGATTCTCATCATAAAATTCTTATGCTATTATCATTTCGAGTGCTTTGCTCAAACGATAGTGCTCCAAGTTCAATGTAACAAATGATTTTCTACTCCTCAACATAATGCATTTCACTGAAAAAGCGGAAAGAGAATGCTACAAATGGAAATCTCATCTAGTTTCAACTATTTTAAAACATCTAATAATGGAGGAATTCAGAATCGAAATAATTATTGAAGAAACTCCACTTATAATACTTCCATTGGAAGAGATAAGAAGACATCAACATTATGAAATATGTTAATATTGTTATTAGAATTGATTATTGCTTCATGTAATTACTGAATTAATAACACTGGTCGAGAAGATTTTCGTAACACAGGCGAGACCTTTATTTTTAAAATGGAAATACCCGTCCAATAATAGAAAAAATATTTATTAAGCCCTAACACGTACCACTTTTCAATAACTTAGTATAATATAATAATAAACATAAGAATAACATGAAAAATTAATATTCTGCTGAGTTTCATAGTAAGTGGTTTTCTGTTCATAGTGCAAAAAAGTGATTATAAAGACCAAAATATTGAGTCAAACGCGCAGCAGTTGCAAAACTTCTCCTGACAAATTTTGCTATATTTGTGGAGAATTTATGGTGGAATCGCAAGCCCATTTTCCGAAAATGTGAAAAAAGCCTATTATGATACATATTATGGTACTATATTATGGTACTTTGATTGGAGACCAAGACAAGCAGTGGGCTTCCCACGCGTGCTGTATTAGTTGTAGTGTGTGTTTGGTGGAATGGATGAAAGGGGAGAAAAAAAGCATGGTATGGTGGAAACCTACTAACCACTTTGACGACTGGAATAAAGTCTAATAAAGACTGGAGGTTATTCTTATAAAGAGAAGCACAATATCGAGTATCCAAATTTGCCGTTTGCTATACGACCTGTTCTCCATAACGAAGATTTACCAGTACGGATTACGTTTAGATCCATAAAATATTGTTTTAGAAGATACTGGAGACAACCTATCATCAGGAAGCTCCGAAGAACAATTCATCGACCCTATTTTTACTCGAAGTACCAGTTCCCGCGAGCCACATTTGATTGTTCAAAGTGAGTTGAATGATTTAGCAAGTGATATGGGGTTGGATAACCAACAACTTCTTGCTTCCCGTCTTCAGGAATGGAAATTGTTAGCCAAGAGACATAAATTACGACCTTTAGAAAAAGAATTGATACATTTTTTGCATTCTACAGTATGGAAAATTCGTTGTGTGCGTGTACGGATAGCGATGGTCTAATGAAAGAACTTGATATTGAGCATAATCCCAGTGAGTGGCGTCTATTTATTGTCTCGTCTAAATATAATTTAAAGGCAGTGTTATTACAAAATGGAAATTCAAAACCGTAGATACCAGTTGCTCATTCTGTGAAGATAAAAGAAACTTATGAAAAATATTCGCTTGCTTTTAGACAAAATTAACTACAAGTATGAATGACAGATATGTGCCCCTGTCCCCCTTTACATTAAACTTGGATTAATGAAAAACTTTGTAAAGGCTATAGATAAAGTATTTCCCCAGTTGAGTGATGTCAAATTGTATATGTAAGACATTTGTTATTGTAGTGAGGGGATTTTTGGGCAACAATATTGATCCAAACTACCAACAGTTAGTTGATGAACTTCTACACGCCTACAAATCCCTTGGTGCTCGAATGTCAATAAAAATTCATTTCCATCGCATCTGACATTTTTTCTCGAAAATTTAGGAGCTGTCAGTGATGAGCAGGGTGAAAAGTTCCTCCAAGATATCAGAACAATGGAAATGCGGTGTCAAGGACGATGGGACTCGGCCATGATGGTTGATTACTGTAGGTTTTTGAAAAGAAAAGTGCAACCCCTCATAAAAGGAAAAAGTAGAGCTAATCGATATTTTCAGTAATTTTTTTAATGTTTTGGTTTTTTATAGATTTGATGCATATTTATTAAATTTAATTTATAAATATTGTCGATATATACGATTTAAAATTTTGAATTTATGATGTCCCGTGTTCACCTTTAGTTCTCAATATTTTGCGATTATTGGATTCATCGGTCCTTTGGTTTCTCTATTTAATCCTTCCTGCATCATCTACATCCTGCTTGATTTCTTGCACCCATTTTTTTCTTTATGCCTCTTCCTTCTTCTAGCGTCTTCCTTCGGTACCATTCTCGCATTTCTCTCCTGAAACAATCTGACAATGTGTCCTAATTATCCTGCTATTTATGATCGAACTATTTGTGTTATCTCAGACTTCTTGTGAATCATAATTATTTCTCTGTTTTTATACCTTCTTTAGATATTTTCTGCTAATTTGACACCGATTTATTAGTATAAAAGCTAGGCATTTCCGAGAATTTCAGGTAGGCCATTTTTGTTATATGTTATTTCTCTCACTCTCCTGGAAGTTATACAAGTTATCTGGTTGGTAGTGGTGGTTGCTTTCATCAGTGGGTATCCTACATGTACAGGTGAATTAATAATTTTTCAAATCATTCTGAGAAGTTTCTTTTTACTCGTATTATTTTAATAACAAGAATCTATCATTGCCAGATATTAGTAGGGGGGAAATTTTTATATGATGTTATCCAAAAACTTTATAATTATTTGCAAAACAATTCGATTGCGAAACCTTCACTTGGCCCGATCTAAAAGTGAGAAGTGATTGGTTATGTTGGAAGATTACAGACAATCAAGTGTTAGTGACGCAAACGAAATAGACGACAAAGCTGTTTGTAATCCAGATGGTGTTACTTTAGTCATATTGAAGTATTCATTGCCATTGTTTTTGATGTTTTTGACAAAATTGTGTTACAATAGTTACAGCAGACAAAATATCGTAAGTTATCTGAAATTGATTTGTCGTCAAGAGTTGATCTTCCCTGCCAGATAATAAGTCTAAAAATTCCTATTAAGAAGTTAATATCCAAGAAATTGACATTTCTAACGCAATTATTCGGTCTGGCTGAACACATTTTAATTGTTCACTAGCCATTGTAACACAATTTTGTCAAAAACATTGAAAATGACAGCAAGCGATACACCAATGTGACTGTGACGCCATCTTGACTACAAACATTTGCTGTCGTCTATCTCACTTGCGCCACTAACACTCGATTGTCTGTACTCTTTCAACATGCCCACTCACTTTTCACTTTTAGATCGGTGTGGCTGAAGGTTATTAGTTGATTCATTGTTTGACAAATTAATTTTAGGTTTATAGATACTCAAATAATATCATATGAAAATTTTCGCTGTACTAAATCTTTTTAATTCAAAATTAGAGCCTGCACAGTCTAAACAACAATAAAAATATCTCGCAATGATAATTCATGTTACAAAAATAATAAGAGAAAGAAGAAACTTCTCAAAATGATTAGGAACACTAGTAATTTACCTGTACCGGTATGATTCGCACTGAAGTTTCCCGCTTCCTGAAGTGTGGTAGCTCTTTTTATTTTTCACTTAATTCGAGTTTATTCTAATATTTCTTTGTTTGTTTTTCTGCACATAGAACTAACTGTGTGTCTTACAATTGTTTCATACTGACTGTTCTTGAAACGTTTTTGCTCTCAGTATTTTTGATAACGGTCCTACCTCTTTGTTACCTATCTTCTTCTAGGTTTATAAATTTTATAGTAACTCGTAGATTATCAAATTGATTGACTTTCTCAAAGTTACATTCTTTGCCAGTTTTTCTTCATTTCATATTTTTGTTTTCATATTTGACTTCCAAAATGTTTTGCTTCATCTAGAAATTTACTAACAGCACTTTTCATTCCACTTCTCGACCTTATCAGTTACACTATCTCATCTGCACACGCATTCCATTGTGCTTTATGGTGCAAGGTGTAACTTTTTGTTACTTTGTCTAAATGCTATCTTTAATATAATATCGAATATTTCTAAATAGACAAATGTAATAACTGTGAATACTTGTCAATTGATAGTGTGAGGTATTATATTCCCGTCAAATCACTCTCGTAATGTCTTTATATATTTTTTGGGGAAATCACCGACTTTCTTTCTATATAGAATTAATTTTGATAAAAAAGTATCTTAATTTATATTCTATATAATCTTATGAACGGCACCTGTGAATTAAATCATCATTTATCAAAATGTGAAAAAATACGACCAAACATTCCCCAATTCCAATATATTTTTATTAATAATCTCATGCTACTTATGTCGAAATTGCTACATAAAAACATCTCTAGTGAAATGAGAAGTCTTGATTTATGTAATCATATTCAAGCTTGGAGATCACTTTTATTCTAGCACTGCCTTTTTTATGAGAAAATAAATCTTTCCTTTGTTTCTTTTCAGTTATCCTCTCAATTTCGTCCTTGATTATCGTATTTCAAATAACCTTTGTCTCCGGAACATAGATAAAAGAAGCTAACGCCAGACTAGAACGATTGTTTTTTTTGCCAACAGCTGAGGATTTTTACATTGTATTCCATAATTAACTTTGTAAATGAAAGCTGTTGCTATTTAAAAATTACAATAACGAGAAAATGTACGTAGAAATATTATTTAAAAGAAATAATTACATTGCTGAATATTTTAGGAAATTGTTTTTTTTTCTCATAACCAAAAGTCAAATGAAGAGTACTGAGTCCAGTACTATTGAAAATGATAATGGACGATGTATAGAAACAAGTGAAAAAAAAAACAGGTTAAATATGAGATTGAATCTCTAAATTCATGAGGTAAATGTTCCAAGTATCTGTAAACAACTCGTATGACAACACGTTCTGAATACGTTCACCATTAAATATGTGAAACTTCATGATGGCAGTGTCAATTCGACATATTCACACCAGGTTTGCCATACTTCAAAACTCAAACAGCAGTTCTCGATTGAAGAGGAGCATCAATGGGGAATGGACACTTAGAGACGCAAGGTTTGTTAAAGGATGATGCCACGTGAGGAAGAAGGAACCTCTCGAAGAGACGGAAATCTAAAGCACACCCCAGGATGTATAGGAAATTCCCAGTGCCACAGAATGAACATGGAACACAATAGATCTCTTGGGACGACCTACCTATATATATATATATATATATATATATATATATATATATATATATATATATATATATATATATGATATATGTTCAATGACATATTCAATTTAAAAGAAATCAATACTGTATAAGTTTAAATTTATGTAGTAGTGAATTTACTAATTCTAAATTACTAAAGCTCATTTATCATTTAAATAATATGAATATTTCTACTGATCATTTATTTTCTTGCAATTACTAGTACGACTACATTCAATTATTTAGGGAACTATAATTATTACAAAACCTCACATTTAGTGAACCTGCCAGTGCAATATGTACCAAATAACAGATATTAAATTGGTTAATAACGTCCTTGGAAAGTTAGGATGATTAATTCTACAGGAAAATTAGTAAACCGACAGTAATAATTCAATGATATGGAAAGAGGAGCATACAAAAACTCGCAACAGTTGAACTCTGTTAGAAAGAAATTAATAGTTCATTTGATGATGGATGATGGTACGATTTTTATGACCCAGGAGATAGACTCCTAATAACACATAACAAATGAGTGATGAAGAATGTATAAAATGGAGTTTTCAGCATAATTTGCTTCGAAATTTGATTAGTTCGTATCAAAATACAAAATTATTTATATACTAGTCTCTAAAATCCTAATCATTGTACTCAAGTTAAGTCTAGAATCTCTACAGGAGGAAATATTCACAGCTCAAGATCAATCTAAATAAATAAATAAACATAAATGGAATAACAATAATTGGAGATTTGGAGAGGCCCCGCTCTGCATGAACTACATATTTCTTCTTAAATGTGACACAGTGCTGGTCATCAAATAGCAAAAATATTATCTTCACAAAAAGGGGTGAGAGACGCCTCACTACGAATTTGAAAATAAACAACTTCTCTGGGCGCGCAATACAATATTCAATTTCTATAATCAATGAATTATTCAAAAGTATAGATAAACCAGAACAATACACAAAAAAATAATCCCCAGATACAACCAGTCACTAAGTCGAAGTATCCTGAGAATATAGGGTATTAAGCAGAATTCGAAATATTTTTTCAATAATCATCAGGTAGGTACTTTGGGTAATAGTGTTTTTTAAATGAAAGTTTAGTCAACAATAAAATTTATGGCAACCGTGGCTCCAAGATCAACCATGAACAAATCGATTTGCAAATTTGGTTAACGCCCTACTACATACTCATAAATTCTTAAAGGTAGTTGATTAATCCTTGAGAAAAAGTTAAGAAGAGTCCATCTAAACATTTTTTTTTCTATTTTTCTCATCTATCACCAATATGTAACAATGAACAACTTAAACTATGTTTTTTCTTGATAAAGGCATATCTCACATTTCTCTGTTTGTACTAATCAAGCATGCAAGCAGGAAATTTCCAGTGAAACTGAAGAATGGAAATAATTCAGATATTTTCGTCTCCTCTCTATATTTTTTATAAACCTTTTTAGAAAAAATGTCCCTCATACCTCAGAGCAATATTTACGATTTCCATCTAAATTATTTTTGAATAAAACGCTCAATATTTAATAATATTTTTTAATTCTACATGGAAAATGGAGTTGACATGGAATGAGGTAACGTAGAAGTTTGATCCTAAGGAAACGATATACTTGAATTACTAATTAATCAAGATAAACGGTATCATGTATTGACACAAAAGCACAAAAAAACATCGTGTTAAGATTAAAACAGGTCAGAACATGTACTGATCATGCCAAAAATGTGGACCAAGCTAAAAACTATTATAACTATTATAAATAAAATATTATATTTGTTGATACAGGTGAAGATTTTTCGATTCACAATTTAAGTAAGGTAATGCTGCAGATTTAATGTCACAATGAGAAGAGATCAGAGGTTATGACAAAAGTCGTGATATCCTTGCCAGAGCATTTTGTAACAGCGTGGGAGTCAACTTCTGAAGTGAACAGAGCTGTTATTGATCTTATGTCGAGATTAATGCTCGAGGAAAAACGTACTAAGAATAGTTAGGAAGCATCGGTGATATCGACTCAAATATTTTGTAGTCTTGATCAAAATAAAATGGAGAATAAGAGTGATAAAAATAGATATAATGCTTTGATTGTGAAGGACTTCATTTAATAAGATACTGCCTACAAATATGAAAAAAATTTTGTAAAACGCCGGCTATAAGGAGAAATGTTGTTGGTTTTAGTTTGCAAAAAAATGAGGAAAGATCTATTGGTTCTACTGTTGACCAAGCTATTTGCTTTTGTTAAGAAGAGCATTGGACAAAACCTATAAATGTACTCAAACAAAAATAAGTTTAAGTTGGTAGAAAAAGCAGCAGAATGGAAAAAATTAGAAAACCTTCATAGAATGTTTAAAATTCAGTTTTGTCAAGAGAGAGTAATATGATTCATATTTTGCGTGCTTGACATAAAAAATTTGCTCATATAAGTAAGGAAGGTACTGAAACTGAAAAAGGAGCAAACAGTAATAGTAGAGAAGAGGAAGGTAATTTAAGCAACTAATCAATATCGGTTAAGACCACAGATTTGTAATTTATATATAAACGTCAATATTGCAATGGCATGAAGTAAATTAACCTAAGTTTTGTGATTTGCATTTGTGATGCAATATCTTTCATGACGATTAATGATAGATATTTTTGGGGCAATGATATACAAATAAAAGATTAATTGTGACAATCTTGCTCAAAGAATATGTGAACTCATTTATTAAAAAGTACAAAAAACGAATATATTCCACATACAATAGACAGCCACAAAATATATCTCAAAAACTTCAGTGTTAAGAAAACAAACTCCCTTTTTGCAGACCATTTTTTACGGCGAAAGTCGCATTCATAGTTAATGGCAGCATTCTGTCCACTGCATTAAGTATGTTCCCACCTCTCGTATGTAAAACATCTATACCAAATTTCTCAATATTTTTCGAATTTGTCACAAAACAAACCAAAACAAACATCGATCATTTTCGCTTGAATCCACATCTATGTAATATAATGTTTGTCATAATTGAGATTTGTCTTGTTAATTCCGTTGTCCTCGGAAGTATGAGGTTATAGTTCTATATTTCATTCAATTTAACAACATTTCATTTCCATATTTGTGTTCTTAAACAACATTTTATTTTATATACAGGGCTTTAGTGAAGCTACCATTTATATTTATATTTATATTTATATATTCTAGTTTTTTTACGTAAAAGTAGTAGAACCTACTTACTAATCTAAAACTTAGTACTGTCATTTAAAATATTTATATAGGATAACCTAAATATTTCCCATAATTCTGTTTAAAAATTAGTTTTTTTTTGATCATTTTTGAAAGAAAGATAAATTTTCACGAATTAATATTTCTTGTTAGAACGAAGTTCTAAGTTGATTTTATCCTTATTTTAATATTCATGTTAAAGGTGATCAATATAAATAAGCAAATTGTCAGTGTCAATATCATATTTTGATAAAGACTTGAAGAAAAGTCGAAACGTCAAAATTTTTAAACAGAATTATGGGAAATATTTAGGTTATCCTTTATAAATATTTTAAATGACGGTACTAAGTTTTGGATTAGTAAGTAGGTTCTACTACTTTTACGTACAAAAACTAAAATATATAAATATAAGTCGTAACTTTACTAAAGCCTCTATATAAAATGAAATGTTGTTTAACAAACCCAAATATGGAAATGAGATTTTCCACAACAGAATTGTTGTTAAATACTTTCAGGTTATGTTGTACCTATAGCTGGAAATAATTACGGATTGTAGCAATAATTAATTTTGATATTTATATATAGAGAAAGTTTTCTGAAATATTAAAGGAATTCTCTCAGTTCAATGGTTTATTATGCTATAATCGATAGTTCCTTCTGTTATCATAATTGAGCCTCCTTTGTTCTGTAACTATACAGACGTTCCACTGTTGGTTTATACCTAAGAAGCATCTTTAAAATTCAGTTAACGATCTAATTAGATCTGACTTGTTCACTGAATGGTATGAAGTTATAGAATATTCCACAATTATATCAAATACTCAATTAATTGGGGGATTATTCCTTAGAAATTGATTTTCAAGTGATAGTTAGGTAGTTGTTGAATTAAGAGAGGGAATTATAATTTGTAAAAACATTCACTTACATAATTGATTCTGACGTACTTGTATTATAAAATTTCATAATAACAGATATCTATTATTAGCTTCCAATGGTAGTTTCACGAGGTAAATTCGGCCAGATAACAGATGGATCATCTTTTGGAGTAGTTAATTTGGCCTAAGAAATTTGGGGTGCAAAATTTTCCTAGTTTACACATTTTTGAACCGATATAACTCGGTTCAAAAAAAGATAGTAACTTGCGTTTTGCACTATTTCGATATTAATTTGGATAACTTTTAAAAGATAAACTTAAAAATACATTCTTCTATTTAAATTTGATGAGAGAAATCACAATATTCAAAACATGGGAAATAACGCCCTCTAACATTTAGATTGTCAATAAATTGCTTGGAGTTTACATATTTTGGTTAACTGGATAGATGGTTTTCTAAACAATAAAAATTTCATAAAAATAAGCTGAGCAAAGCCGGACTTGAAAGCATTTTTTCATGACAAGTTTTACACTCTCGCCCAGTTCTTATTTATAGGAATGAGAAATGCTTAGAATTTGTTATAACTTTTTTTCCTGAAGTTTCTCCAATATTGCTTCATATAAATAATAAGTCTCTATAATGTTGCAGTTAATTCCAACAAAAATGCAAATATAGGTCTGGATTGCGCGCCATGGAAATTTACCTATTGAACCTTAATGTTTTTAGGGATCAAGATTTTCTGGCAGCTTCATTGATGGCACAGGAAGCAAAACAAATCGCTGAAAACCAAGATACACATGTACAGAATTTTCACGATGCGTGGTCTGATGGTATAATTTTAGGACATACATCTTCTTCGGCTAGTTCATCAAGTAAAGATCAATGCCCTGAATCTTTTTTGATAATTACTCGTAATCAAAAACTTATTGCTGATCATAGAAAACCCGCATCGTTTGCTGCTATCGCAGCTACACTAATCATTACTCTATCATTATCGGCATTATCCAAAGTTAAATTATATTTTCAAAAATGTATAAATTGAAACAAATACAACAAATTCTGGAAAGTTTGGAATTAATAAAAAAAATTCAATTAAAAATTGAAGATTGTAGAGTAAATAACAAGTAATCTACACATCAGAAAACCATGCAACCGATTTTACTGACTGAAGCCTAACCTAACCTGAAAAAGTTTTTGAGTCAAATTTAACAGTAGATTTAATACGACTTTCGGGGAATGGAGGATCAGTTAATTCATTTGGCCCAATAAAAATCCCCTGGTTTGTCCATCCATAGAATAATTTCTCGTGTAATGTCCCTGTAATATTTTTTCATTTGTTTGCGAAAGCTTTTCATTTATTCACTTTAGGAATTAAAAGTTATTCGAAGGAGCAAAATGAAGTTAATTTGGCGGATGATGCAATAAATCGATATTCATAATTGTGATAATTGTAGAAATTATTCAAGATCTTGCATAATTAAATTACCGCAACTATACAATGTGAAACTAACTTTTCATCTCCACACGTCCGTTAAATGTTAAACCACTCATTCTGTTAATCTCTTGAAGTTCAAATTCATAATATATAGTGAGTTAATACTGCAGTTGCTAGGCTCCTGAGACACTTATGTTTATTTCATTAGAATTAGTTTGTATTCTCATATCGAAACTGTTGGGTTTCTGTATATTATGAAAAAGCCAAATCTATCTTGAATTATTTCCTCATGCTCAAATTCCACCCTGAAGATCGGTATTTTATAGTTAGAGAGCGAAGCAAATACTCAACGGTACATCTAATCAACGCAGGTGTCCATCAAGGTAGCGATTGGGTCCGCTACTATATCGCCCGTATACAGATGATTTAACTACATCGGCTAACATATAACATATGCCGATGATACTGCTTTACTAGTGAGATTCTTAAACTGTATCAGGAACCCTTTAAATAAATCTCGACTGGCCAAAGCAATGGTTAAGATTATGGTGATCTCGAGTTAACATGTCTAAATCAGTTCAAATGTCCTTCACAAACAAATGAGGACTGTCCCTCCGGTAAAATAAACGAACATGGAATTCCACAGAAGGAGGAAGTCAAATATCTTGGAATCAATGTGGATAGGAGTTTTTCGTGAAAACATCTCTTCATGAAAAGAAAACAGTTAGGGATTAAACTTAGACAATTATATTAGATATTTGGTAGAACATCACAACTATCTATCGAGAATGAGTTATTGGTATATTCAACCTATTTGGACATATGGAAACCAGCTGTAAGGTTCAGCGTCAATTTCCACATATTTTTCGGGGTCACTTTCGTAATATTTTTTTTCCTGAAGCTATCATAGAATGTTCTGATATATGGCAATCAAGTTGTAGTAAGCGTCAATCAAGTTCTTAAACACGAATTTTCTTATTGAAGTGACTAAATATCTCAGACAATATACAAAGAATTCAAAAAACAATCAATTATAGGAATCTATTACATCATTTATTCAAGACATACATTGCTTCACTTTCGTGGTAAACTCTGGAAATATCAACTTTTCTACTAAGAAACGGTTTGTATACAAATGTTGAGCCTATAACTTCACGATATATAATATAATCTGGTTAATTTATCGTTCGGTATGTCACTGTTTTCGCCTATCTATCTCTTTTCCTCTTTCGAGTATTCTTTAATTGACTTTCAGTCAGCGTGTTAGTAGTTATCTACTTCGAGAAAGTTGAGAACTTTGAAGTTAAGAATTGAGTTTCAAACAGTGAAAACATCTCAGATGAATCTAAGACTCTTCAGACAATTGGAAAGTCATTTGAATGAGAGGAGAATCAGTTACCGGAATAAGCTGTTGCGAGTACGTTCATTATGAATTCAATGTAGTTGACGAGCTTTTGTGATAAAGGAATTCATTATACGAGGTTCGTTACTTAAGTTTTGAGATAGACAAGTGAAACCAAATATTTATAATTGAATATAGCTTTATTGTTTTTCGAAATATTCTCTATTAAGATCAATAAACTTTCATTCATGTACTTTCAAAATATGTGATATAAATGCGTCAAATGCTTCTCCAGGTGTAGAAATACCTTGCAATTTGTTTTTGAGCTGCGGGGCTGAGAAGAAACCATTGGGTGGGAAACAAAGACTGTACGTTGTTTAGAATATTCAAAACGCTTAAATGATTCGTCTTCTGCGATTGATTTCCGTCATTTCTTTGAATATTTGCAAAAAAATGTTGATTCAGAATTGACCGTTATACGTTATTCCAATGAAACTGTGTCGACATGTCCAGTTATTCCGGAAAAACAGGCAACCATTAGCTTGAAAGTGCTTTGTGCGCGAACAGTTTTTGTTGTTTTTGTTTGTTTTTTGTTTGTCTTTTGAAGCATCAAAAAGAATTTTTTCCATGATTGTCAAATTATGCGGTATCCAACGTGGACAAATCTTTTTGATAGCTGAATCTTCAAGCATTATTGAATGTATGCGAGTGGAACTAATGACTAAGTAGGCCTTGATATATCTGTATGTCACATGACGATCCTACAATATTAGTTTACATATAGCATTGATATTTTCTGGCATAACAATCTATTTTGAACGACCTTCACGAAATTCATCCTATCCAGCGAAACACACTTCATTACCAAAAGTAGAAGCGTGTTGATCAACTGTTGGTTCGCGATTTAGTTCCATTTCTTCAAGATCATTGTTTATAGTATTTGTAAGCAACTAAAATAGCACTCGTATGACAACACGTTCTGAGTACGTTCACCATTAAAACATTATGATGCCCAATGTCAGATTTGACATATATTAATCAGTGTTGCCATATCTTAAAACTTAAGTAGCAAACCTTGTACTTTCTAGTCAAATTTCGCTTGTAACAAGTCTGAGAGTGAGGTGGAGACTTCTTTTCATTCGTCTCATGATAAAGATTGAATCTCAATCGTTTAAGAACACGATGAGTGTGTGTCATACTATAAGCTTTATTCCTCACTACATCAATGTGATGACTTCAAGACAATTGAGTTTAATAAATAAGGAGTGTTCTCAAAGTGCTATTATTATTCGTTGTTTCTAATTTTCAGCAGACTCATCTACTGTGAACCCATAGAGTTTCTAGTTATATACAAATTTTGTCCAGAAAATTCTTTACAATTACAATAAACAATTTGATTAATGAACGGCGCCGTACTTATGTGTAACTATGTACCCGCCAATCTATAGTTTCCATCAAATCAAGTTATGATCGGCGCCAGCAGTAACCGTGCGGCTGTCTACCCGTTACAGATTTTTTTGCGAATAATGTCGGAAAGCTAACATAAAAATTTTCTCTCTTAGTATCTCCTCAACTAATCACTATCTTCTGAAGTATAGAAGTTTCATATAACAGTTATCAATATTCGGAATTTTGAGTGGACAGTTTTGAAGTCATTTGTTTATGTTTCAAAAAATTGTCAACTTTTCTCGACACCCTTTCAAAAATTTATCTCCGGCATTTGTATTCATTAGTCGGGGAAGTCTTTCGCCAATCTGTTGAGAGAGTGCGGTCTCAGCTTGGTCTTCATCATCACTCTTTCAGCATAGTAAGTATTTCTTAAGCTTGGAGAAGAGGTCAGTGCTGTAGCATCCCACCCAAATTCTTCCAAAACTTTCTTGTTTGAAAGGCAACGTGAGATGAGGGTTGTTATGAAGAAGCATCACTCCCTTGGTCAAAGACACTTCCTGCGACTATAGTTCGTTTTACCCCCATTACGATTCCAAAATACAGTCGACATAACCTCTTCTGCCAACTGATCACTGATTTGATTCTAGTTTTCTTCCGGGGGTGTAATGAAACGTCTACATTTTTTCTCTTGTGACGATAGAGTCCAACAAAGTATACTTGATTCGTACCCCCTCAAATTGTTGAATGAACCTGCGAGCACAGTCAAGGTGGTGCTTAATGTGTCCATCAGGGAGACTCAACGAGCACTCACATTGCGATATTCTAACGTTTCTGTTAGAGATATTCCAATTAAGCTATGAGAAGTTTCAGTCATTTTTTCAACAAATTCATGGACAAACACATCTGAAACCGGCGGAACTCCACTCCGTTCTTCAGCGTGAGCTTCCTTGTGCCCATCAGCAAAAGCCCTATAACATTTGCAGACGAGCTGAACAAACCAGCACTCAAACAACTGCCAAATGGACAATGAGTAATGTAGAGAATCATGAATGTATGGGCTTGAGACTGAAAGAGTCCCTGCGCACGATATTGTCGTCGGATTTAACCTGGCATCTCTCCACGAAACTGTATCTCATTGAAAACCTCACTTTTGGTACAACTCTCATATTATATTGGTAAGTGAGAAAATTATTTTAAGAATATTTTATTCTCAACGGTCAGTTTATTGTGTGAGAGAAATGACGATTCAGGGCCTTCTTAACGGATTAGAAGATGATTTGAGACAGTAACGGTAGTCTAGAATACAATTAAATATAAATTGAGGAAGAAAACTGATTAATGTAATATTCGATATCAATTCGATAAAGAAAGAATTGCCTAGTGCTGGAATTGAAATAGATAGTCTTTTTCGTGAATTTTATTTTCTGTCCAATGTAACAGCTGGAGGAAACATTAAAAAAATATAAAAATAATAACATCAACAAAGGATTTTCCGATTATTACTTGAATATTTGATGAAATATTCGTTCAGAAAAATGTACTATTATCATTCCTTCCCCTTTGTGATCTTCCATAATTTCCTCAATGTAGAACTTTTGTGGTATTGTTATCAAGAAGTTTGACATTTTTAATAATAAACATACTCAGACTGTGTTGTCATTCGAGTGTTATTTAAGTTGAACTGATATTGGAAGATCATCATGTGACATACCATGAGATAAATGCATACTTGGAAATTAGCTCCACCTAATATTGCATTAACATTTGGTTGTCAAAGAGATTTATTCGCGTTGGATACCGAAAATTTGTCAATCGTTGAAAAAACCTCGTGTCGATAGGTACAAAGAAATACTGAGAAAATTCAATCGCGATGCTTCAAGAGATGTCTATAAGATCGCGACAGACGACGAATTATGTATCTATGCATATGAACTCGAAACTTGACTATATAAACGCCCCCTGAAGAGGAATTAGCGAAGACACACAAAGAATGATATACATAAAATTATAAGCAGCATTTCGATAACTTATTTAAAACTAAGTCGATTATCATTATTTTAGGTTTCATCACAAAACACTTGATAAATCTTCACAGTTTTATTTAGTTTATTCTAAGAAGATTATGAAAGTATGGTAAAACAGCCTTCAATATAAAGTTCAACTAAAGAGCCATTTCCATTTTAATATTGTAGGTATTAACCACCCTCTTATGATTTTATCATCTTTCCAGACGAGCACAAGTTGTTCACGCACGAAGCAAATGGTCGCTGGTTTTTTTGGAATAACTGGACATGTTGCACTTAGAGCAATGTAGAGCGATCAATTCTAAATGGATACTAGCATTTGTTTACCAGAAGTGCTTATAAAATTAGGGAAACCAATCTATAAAGAACGAATCATTCTGCACCATGACAATTAAACACGTTTTTGAACAGTCAAAGCATCCAATTAGTCCTTCCATCCAAAAGTCCTTGATTTTGCACCCAATTATTTCTTCTTATTTCCGCAGATCAAAAATAAATTGCGAGGTTGACGTTTTGGAATTACCTCAATTGGAAAAGGAAAAATGCTACGACAATTGGTTCAAACGCATATAAAAGTATATTGATCTTAATGCAAAATATGTTGGAAATTCATAAAGCCATATCCGATTATAAATATTTGTTTTTATTTGTCTATCTGAAAACTTAAGTAGCAACCCTCATATGTGAGAAATATTTACGTAACCATATACTTTTTTCATGTAATAGTTAATATATCATTATCTGCGTCACCATATAACCCAAGAATACAATTTGTGTGAAGCAAAAATTTGCACTTTTTTCAATAATAGAGAATCTATTACAATCTGGTTCGTATCATTTTTCGTTTCAAGGATATACAGATATTTTCATAGTGCAAACTAACCCTGTATAAGAATTCGAAGGTCAAATAACTTTTTTTTTACTTACAATTCAAAAATCTACTACAAATTTCCGAAATCAACGAAACTGATCGATCACTACATTGACTGGTAATATGTACGTCCTGTCGACAAGATTTCATTCTGTCAAGTGAGTAACTACCCTATTAAAATGTATTGGCAGACCACGTCGGTTTGTCAATTCAATTAATTAATTCAATTTGAAATAGTGTTCCATAATGTCGCAAATAGCTGTATAAATCGTTCGAGTGGCTATAAATCCCGAAATGATGTACCCGATTCGATTGTTTCTCGGTTGGAATATGAAATCGAGTTATTTTATGCATATTGTGGTCACGTTGAATAATACCATAGGGTATTTTTTCATATTATAGAGATAAATGGTACGTGAATAAAGCTAACCAAAATATGAATACTAATAACTATTTATTCTAGATACATTAAAGTCCAGTTTCACAATATTAGTTAACCCATAATTATGCGGTTTCGTTAGATTTGAGGTAGACATTAAGTGTGAATTCCTGGAATTAATAGTAATATTTATACTAAATTCATTATCACCACGCCTTAACAGACCGAAAGTTTCATTTTTGTTAGTTTTAATATTGTCTCTTAATTCACCAATATCTCAATCGATAAAACATCTATTTTGGACACTAATCACCACATTGTCCCAGATTATCCTCTTCTCATCAAACACAGTCTCTCCATCACCTATTTCATAATCCAAGACAACTTCTACAAACAATTTAACGATGTCCCGGGATCTTTTTTCTTTTGTTATTGCCAATATTTCCATGGACCATTTCTCTCTGACCAAGCTGTTATTTACAAAATGGTGCTGATTTATGGCGTACCTTCCTGTATACAGTTCATAATGGACGTGAAGGAAAACTCGTCTTTATCATGTCTTGACGTCATGATCAAAAACCTTCCTCCACACACTTTCTCCCCATTTATCTTGAACTCACTCATACTAACCGTTTTCTCAATGCTCAGAATCTTCAAACCTCAAGAGATTTGCACAATATTCAAACTCCACCTAATCATATCCGTCATAGATAAGATTCCTAATGAACACCATGGGTGATTATGAAATCCATTGCTTAGACTGTCCAGTCCTGTTCCAACACAGGCCAGACAAATCGACGTTTTTCCCTCGGAGCAAAAAGACAATTATTATTTGTTACTTATTAGGATATTTCCTCTACCCTTGCCTGAATTATCGCCCCATTTTGCTCTTTCACATCCAGAATAATGCGAGAAGCTATCGAGATAGAAAAATGTCCAAAATATCAACAACCTTAAAACCTCTTCTCCATCCACTCCTTTCCGATGTTACCTAATCTTATTCCAGTATCACTAGTGCCCATAACGTCGTTTTGTCTAATTTTTTTACCGATCCTGCCAACAACACGTGCGCTGGAAAATCAAAACCAAAATATATATAACGGACATTAAATGGAAATAAATGAACCACAAAGTAATATCTAGACAAACAAATATATGGCAGCCTCTGTGTGGGCCAGATATCCAATTTAGTAGAGGCTTGATACCAGAACTGTATAGAGGACTCCACCATTTGGATGACTGGAAATATACTAAGAAGTTGAGTTAGACCGAAAAACATGGAAAAAATAAAACAGATGATTGAACAAATGAAATCAAATCAATAGCAATGGAAGAATAAATCAATGAAAACATGGAGATCATAAGTGTTCTGATGAAAATTATTAGCTGAAACAAAAAAAGTCATGATGATAGAATAGCTACTCTAGGAAACAACGCAGAGGAAAGAACCTTATGTTAAGGGGCATACCTGATAATAAGGACAAAGATAAAGATACGCTCTAAAAGAGAATATAAATAGTAATGGATCAGATAACATTCCAAACAGACCTGGAAAAAGAATTGGAAAATAGAAAGATTAGGTGTTTTTGAACCTGGACAAATAAGTCCCAATCGTATAAAAGCAAGCACCCGGAATGTAAAAATGTTGATATATAAATAAAAAATACTATACTAATATATGAATAACGGATGACTTTCCCAGAAAAGTACAAGAGAACCAAAGAAGATTACTACCGTACTTTCACCTCTATTTCGACGGGCAAATGTCGATTTAGACCACTTTCTGATAATAACTAAAATGAAACTAACCGTAAAAATGAGAAAAGATACCAAAGCAAATAAAAAGAGATGGAACACAGAAAAGTTGAAAAACACGCCACAGGAATTCATTAATGAGTTGGATAGACTTTTAAAGGTAACCTCTGAAAAAACGAACATAAACAGGAACTGGGAAAATATGAAGAAAAGTATTCAAGACACAGCAAATAGCACACAACAAATTAAAAACACTAATAGAAAGAAAATCAATGGCAAGACTAACATGGCTAGTGACAAATAAATGGAAGATTATGAACACTGTCGAACACTGAGGAAGAGAAGAAGAATAACACCTTTAGGAATAACACCTACAAGTAACCGGCCTAGAGGAAGACCAAAAACCTAATGGGAAAATCCAGTTGCAAATGATATGAACAAAATGGGAATCCATGGATGGTTAGGTAGTACCAACGTCAGGCAAAAATTAAGGAAAATAGCAATAGAAGTCAAAACATGCAAGAAACTTCACTTTAAAAAAAGAAAATTGATGGATTGACTCACCACATGAAACGATTCAAAGAGCTTTTGATTGAGCGGTGGCTATTCCTATTGGAATGTACAACCGATGATATATACATTATATTGAAACATTGAAAATAATTAATTAACGTTCTTGCAAGTGGCTTTTGTATGAGAATGTTCTTATCTACCGTCAATGTGGCTGAATAATTTCATTTTGGAATTGGTAGGCTATTGTTTTTTTTTAATTTTTTTAATAACGTTTGTCCACAAGAGACTAACTGAAGGCAATAATTGTACCAATTTTCAAAAAGGCGATGTAAACTATTAAGGAATAACATGAATTAGTACAACAATGGAAATGATAAGAAAAAGATATTGAAGATAAGAATGGGAAGAAGCACCCAAGATTAAGTATTTATTATGGAATAGGTCACACAAAAAAACAATATAAGAAAAGAAGAAATTGTACATGGCCTTCTTGAACTTGGTAAAGTACCTAGAGATGGTCGACAGGGGAGTTAACGTGAAAATTATAAAGATAATACGAAATAGTTATTTGCATGCCAAGGACTGAAAGTGTTACTTTGTTGGACGAGTCTGAAAATTGCGAGACGAGCAAAGTAAGGCGAGCAACAGACCAGTCGCACAAAGTGGTAAGCCGCGGCGTACACAACATTTTTTAGACGACGCATAAGAATGTAACAAGAATTCTATTATATTTTCTTTGGTTATAGTTTTTGATTTTTTTGCAGTATACCCTTTGCTTGGTTTTTTCAGGAAATTGATGAGTTTTAGATATTTATTGATGTGAACATCATGTTTTATTGCTTTTAATCATCGAGAATGTAGACCGTAAAGTAGAACTTTTTCAGATTTTAGATTTTTCTGAAAAATACGCGAGCACTAAGTTTTCCGCTGAGTTTTACGCCTTTTTCTGGTGACACCACTTCATAAAGAGATCATACTGCTTTTCTTATTTTGCACTACTTACTTCATCTATCTATTGTCCTATGCCCATATGATAGTAGACACCGCTGGAATCCGCTTGTGAACGTTTTTTCGCATTTCTTACTTATAAGATATTCTAATGCAACTGACTTAGAAAGGAACTAACTGATGTCAAGAAAATAAACAATTTTTGTATAAATTATATTATTACCTATTTGTAAACTCGTAAATTTTGAATCAAAACTATGCGACATATGTTATCAGCCCTGTAACATAAGCCCAATAATACACATGAATATATTCAATTCGATCGAGTCAATACGAAAAAAAATAGTGTTTTATTTGTTCGATAGATAGAATTTCTTGATTACTTCCGTTACTTTGGCATACGCATTGTTATTGTTGAAAAGTACAAGCTCGTAAATCCATTTCGATTTTCTGGTATGCTTTCTTATTATATTCCAAGAAAATCGAAACTATAGCTTTTTGATTCTAGACTCGTTATTTTAGGACACGAGAAAGGATTGTTTGTTTTAGCATGATGCCACTTTGTGTTTTCGAGAGAAAAACCACTTTGTATGATGAGTATATCCAATCGGATGACGTTGGGGAGAACAAGAACATGAAAAAATATGCAATATTTACAGCGCGATGTTGGAGTCTCTGATGAAAAATTTCAAATTCCCAAACAGCATCAAGTATGTGATGGAATAATAAATTTGGTCTGTTGATTTCGGTATCGGGACGAGACCAACGCGATCTCGTCTCTCATTTGAATTCGAAAGAGATGTTTTCTGTTTTATCATAAAAAGTTTCGTTCGTGCTTTTCCTTCGTAAATTTAATTGAATCATATTTTCCCACAACAAAATAATAACGATACATTTTCAATTTGAAAGGAAGCAGGGTCAGGCTTATTGATATAAAGAAAAATTTACAAGCATTGAATTTTGCTATACAGGATATGGAACGAAAAGTTTTGGGTAGTTATCATATTATTATAATCTGGAATCTGTATACAATCGTGCGCGAAAAAATCAACTAAAGTATCATGCTCGCTTTAAATTTTCTAGTAAAAAATCTGTAGCTTGAATTCTCTATTTGATTTCAGCATATCAAAACCATTAATCTTAGTTTCATAATTAGTGGTCTATGTTTTTAGTAATTCCTTTTTGCCTAAGAGCTTAAGCCCTTTCCAGGTACTAATAATAGCTTCCTATCGCTTTTTTATTGGTCTTGTTCCATGCTATCTTATTTTTCAGTGGACACCTTTTGAGCTCCAACTTCGTAGATGGTGCAGATATTCTAGCCCAAAATTTTCTATTTAGTTCATCCCATGAATGCTTGAGTCCGAGCGACGAGCTAGGCAATTTCGACACCCTGTAAATCCTTCCGTAAGGAACCTCTAGTATGTGGACAGCTATTCTTCTACATTAGGATGAATTTTTTGCCGATGAAATAATTGAGGTCGATAACGACGTGAATCCCTCAAATTTTTTCTATGTATCGGCTCGCCCTTAATCCCCTTGTGCTCTACCGGCAGTTTCAATAAATATCAACTTGGTTTTTGATAGATGATAGTTGTGGATCAGGGAAATAACCTTCTATGGAAAGTTATCCCAAATCAGCATTATTGTAAACAAGCATAAAAAGGGTGGTTACTGATCATAACATAGTGTCGGACTGCAAGAGTAAGAAGCATCACAATATTCGATATCATTTTATCAAGAAAAATAACATTTAGTTTGTTTGACAGTGAATTGTGATTGCGGGAGTGTCGCCTGAGTCGACTTTTCTGTTCACGAGTGTAGATGACTCTGAATTCATTTAAAATATTGTTTTAGAATGTGGCCTTCCGTCTATACCGATATGAGGTAGCAAATTTGAACTTTACTTGTAATTTCATACAAAATTTGTGCACAATGTGATATAGTAAAGTAAAAATTTTTCTGTAACAACTTTATTTACTAATTAAACACTTTACGAGAGTATTAACAATTGTTTGATTATCACATCAGAGCCTTAAAGCTCTGGCCTCGAGTCTTAAATAACTTATAGTAAACAGACTTAAGTTGTCGCACTTCGCACTTTATAACATAACTTTCTATTTTTCTATTCCCATTTTCTCACAGCATCTAGTAAGTATTCAAAAAGCTAATAAATTTTCTGTTGAAGATTTGATAAGAACTTCTAAATCTAATTTCATTACTTAAACTATTAAAGATTTGGGTGCGCGCTGAACAGGATATATGTATTTGACCTTGTATTGTGAACTGAGTACTTCATTATTTGAATTAAAATTTGTATTTGATTTTTACAGGTTAATCAATATTGTATAAACCAGTTCATATTGTTTAAGCTGGAATAAGGATTCTAGTTTAGGTATGTTGAGATACTAATAATTAAACAAGATTTTCAGAAGTTTGTTGCATGATTTTCATTCGATTGATATCATTTTTCACACAGGTTCACCAAATGACTGAAATATAACTCAGATGGGATGAAAAGGAAGCTGCTTACTCTTAGGAGAAATATAGTTTCTACGCCTATAAATGTATATGACCGGAATTAACGGATTTACTTTATTTATTTACTGGTTTGAAAATCCTTTATTATCAGTTCCAGATATTTAAGAGTACCTAGCAACTTTTTTCGAATGAATCTTATTAATGTTTAAATCAAAATTATTTACTAGTTTATTTTTTTGTTTTAGAATTATATACTTAATGTGTTGGATTTTTTTCCATCCATATTCGCTGTTTTATTCTCATTAGCATTTGTAAACTCCTTTTTCTCAAATTTTGTAGCATTTCGGATGTGATATTGTCATCTTGCTGCTTCACCTCTTTTTAGCTTTAGCTTCTTTTCTTTATATCGGTTATTCGTTTTCAACGTTTCCTAGCTCTAGATGCCTTTCATCTTGGATTTCCACTTGTTCCTCTTCTTCTACAATAAGTAGTTCTCCAAAGTATTCCCTCAATTGCTCTAAAAGTTTTCCATCTTGTCTCAATACAACCTCTGTTATTTTCATATCTGCTTTATATTGTTAGATTTCCTAGTTCTAAGTATTTTTAGGGCTTTGTGGAAGAGTTTTCGATTACTTCTACTGTGTTTTTTCCTCTCTTTGTCAAAATCTTACTGTGCTCCATTCTTCTTTACGATTACCTAACCTTTTCTCTTAGAATTCCATAATTTTCATATTCTTCAGTCGTTCTTTTCCGTCGATATTCACTCCATTTTTGTTTCTTTACTTTGGTTTGTCCTTGTTTTGTTTTTGTTCCACCATCTTTCCACTTTTTTATTGCCAACAGTTGCGGTAATGCCACATACTTTAATTGCTGTCTCTATCATATCCTTGAATATATCCCATCCCTTCTATTAATACACTTACTATTCGATCTTGCCATATGTCCATTTCTTTTTCAGTGTATTCTTCAAATTTTACCACTCACTCCTTCACCTTTATTTTTTGTTTATCTAATATACCCTTATATATTATAATATGAACCCATTAACGCTGAGAATAATTTTTTTATTATTTTCTGGAATTTTGAAAATAAGACGTCCAATTAATATATATTTGCAAATAAAAAATCTCTCTAGGTATTATTTTTTTTTAAATTCTGGGTCCATACGATACCCTTAGGCGCTTACTGGATGTTATTTAAATTCAAAGAAAAACACTTTTCTTATTTATAGTGAAAATCTTTAGAACATAACATAACCTCACCTCGCAATTTGAACAAAAGCAAAAATAAAAAGTCTTAAGAGAAAAAACTTCTCCGATGCTCTAGCTGACTAATTCTTTTGTAAGCTTTTTTCCTAATAACTATCCATTCTGTACTGCTGCATCCACTAGATATGTAAATATTGGCCAGTACCACTTATTTGATCCAATATCTATTCGATAGCTGAAAAAATATAGGACCAATATGAAAACAGAAGGACATATATCCGTGAGAACTTTACTACGAAATATTGTTGTCGTATTTTTCAGTGCGGTTAAACCTTTCATAGGTTTTGATGAGGGCTACAATAAATTGTGAACTTGCTATGGTAACAAATCCATCATCCAACCAACGTACGTACTGTATCCCCGAGTTTTTCTCAAAAGCTGAAGAAAAATGTTCTTGCTTTTGATTGTCGAGAACATTTTTGAAGTAAGATGATATCGGTTGTCTCTTATATTGCCCCCGTAGCCATTAACTTCTAGCGTACTTAGTAGATTAGTGGATGTGAGAAAGTTATCAAAGTTATATCGAAGATATGACTTGACTCGCAGTTCTTCAATCATTTGCAAACGTGGGGCTGAACATTTACCAAATAAAGACTCAAAATTAGCCCTAGGATTTCGTCCTTGGATCGTGGATTCATCATAGCAAAGATTTTGTGGAGGCACAAAATGAGTTGAAACTTGTTGTTTAAATTGTGTGTAACAAGCGAAGCTTATACAATTTGTTTTTTAAATCTATATTATCGTTTTCCGCGAAATGTATAAACATATTTGCAGAAAACGGTTACGCCTTATGGCATCGGCCAACAACTCATTACTCATATCGGGAGAATTTTCCCAGTAGCTTCTTTTAGAGGGCAATTGATTATATCCGCTTAAAACAAGTAGTCGTGAAAATATTGTTAGCTCCTCAATAGTAATTAGGGGATTGTAGAAATTTTTCAAAATAGCGTAATTTCGCGTTTGTTTCAGAATTTGTTATAATAATTCATCAGTAGAAAATAATTGAAACAATTCTACACAACTTAAGTGACTACAAGTGGAGTAATCCCTCTAAGAAAAACTGTATTTCGAAGATTCAATGTCGCCTTTAACTGAATAATTATTTGCGTTTTTATGGATAATACAGGTGGAAGCCTTTCCTGTATGTTCTTAGTGGATAAACTATTATTTTCCTCTACAACTTGAATCTCATTCAACTTCATAGAATCCATGTCGCGCTTAGGTTGTCCACAAATCCCGCCTCATCCTCATCACCTGAATCCTCATCTCTTGAGACATTACTTTCAGAAGGTTCAATATATATCTCCTTCATCTTCTGATTCGGCGTGGGCAATATGTAGGGCCTCCTTTAGCGTAATACCACCGTCAAAAAAATCTTATTAGCTGTTAACTGCCTAGTGATTAAACAGAAAGAATCAATTTGGCTTTCTAGATAGATTCTACAGCAGTTTACCTAGACCAAACACCAAAAAAATTCTAAAAAAATTAAAAAATAACTACACATAATTATTATACCCACTTGAAATACATTTTTTCATAGTAAATGAGTTACGTTGATTTTGTAAATCATAAACAAATCACTTAAATAAGTAAAATCTGTGCAAATCTACTAAAAACGCGCACTCTGTGTACTCGTATTGTTTGAGCAAATAATTGAACGAGTTTAGGATCACTATAAAAGAAGCACAGATCCCACCATTTAAATGCTCCCACCTTTGATTGATCCATATAGTCCTCTTAGACATTAATGAGTTAATATTATAATATTGTACTCTTGAAAAATAATGGGCGCCGTATATTTCTAAATTGAACATCAATAATCGAAAAACAAAATTTCTATAAACTTTCCACGTCTATTTACATATTTTTCATCTACTACAAACGAACACCAACAGTTATATTGTAACATACGCGTTTTGATAACAAAATTTTTATTTTCAGTGACCCTTTAGTGAATTTTACAGTTCATATCACCAACGGTTTCATAAAATGGAACTTGATTTATATCATATTATCGATTCGACATATAAGTCCGATTCATTTGAGAAAGAAAAGTGTCAAAAATTTACTACAGTTTCTAAAATACGTTAGTGAATTCCGTTTAATATTCTGAAAAGGTTTTTTATGTATCCGCATTTGTTTCTCGAGTGTGAACTGAAATGTGGAGAATTAGGTGATATTTCTCCTGATGGATGTCAATTTATCAAGAGACACGAAAGTTATGGAAGGCAATTCTTCGAAACTCTTACAAGCAAAATGATTTATATCAGCATAACACTGATATGCTCTGGTAATTGATAGTTTTCGCTAGTACCAACTTTTGAATTTATCGCAAAGGTCCATTTTATTAGTGAATGCTTACTATGATAGAATTGGAATTCGTGCAAAATAATACATATAGTATTGATTCAGAATATTAACATGGGTAATCCATTTAGAGTTTCATTTGAGACAATTAGTTTCATCATAAGAAAGTCAGGAGAAGCGCACTTTTGTTTTATAGACCTTTACAAAGCTTTTCATTAGATATACACTAAAATTTAGAGGAATAGACGCAATAGAAGCAACGATAAACGAAGTCGGAGAATTATTAAAAATACAACGAATTCTATTAAATCGAAAGACGAAATATCAAAATATTCAGAACAACGCGAGCAGTGAGACAGAGTAAGAAAATAAATGAGAAAAAAAAGTCTGACTATAGACAACGATTATTAAATGGTATTGGTATATTACTGAATGGAACAAATCAAACATGTGTATAACTTAGGCTCAAAAATAAAAGAGAGGAGGGAGAATTAAGAATACAAGTTTGCAAAAACGTAGTCAGTCATATACTCACGCTCGAGGCAGAAATATAGACAACAACGCAAAGATTGAACATAATATGAAATAATACATACAAGAAAAATTTAGATACAAAAACTATAGGTAATATAGTCTATTTTCATAGATAAGGTAGTGATAAAATGAAGAAGAAATCGTAATCTCTAGGCTACTCTTTGAGTAGATAGTAAAAATATTTTTTTCAATTCATACCAAGAATATAATGAATATATTTGGTGTACTTATATTTTCACTTTATTGACCTACTTAAAACTTCTGAACGGCCAAAGTTAAAATAATGAATATTTTATTTTTCAAGGAGGTATATTGAGAATATTATGTTTTACTAGTTATGTAGTTGTAATTTGATTATCAAATAACATCAAGTTCATAAAGAATAATTCCAATATGAAAACTCACAAGTATAAGTAGAGCTACTTCAAATCCAAATCAAATTCGGAATCAGATGAATACTAAGATGAACTATTGCAGCTAATACTCACAATTAGTGATTCTATCATTTCATTAGTAATGTTTTCGAGCTTCTACATTTTCTCTTCTTCTTCAATCTTATGAATAATTGCTTTTTCCCAGTTTTCAGGCTTCACATTATTCAAAGCCACTAAATACAACTGTGTACAACTGGAAGAATTATTTTTTTTATACTTCTCCCTTGGTTTGTGCTTATACAAGTTCAATTAGGTCCAATAAGGTTTAGTTCGGAGTGTTATGGTGGAGATTCAATTATCGTCACTGCACGATTTTCTGCAATTTCATCAATTTCATAATTTTTTCAAATGCTCTTCACAAAGGAACACAGATAATATAGTTCTTATCTCACAGAATTGGGATGGAACTTGATCCTTTTTCCAGCCACTTGGTTGTGAGCAATTAGTTCATTTGTGTAGATTGGTTTAAGTCTGTTGTATCCTACATGTGCATTCTTACCTTCTTTGATCACTTCTTCTAGCTGTTTCATGAATGAAAAGAAAAAGAAGGGGTTTGAAATGCCCCCTTGTCTTATTCCTCTGTCAGTTAGAAAACTACTTAATCATCGTCAATTGTTCATTAACTTTTTTATTTTTCATCACTTTCCATATTTTTTCTCTGTTTATAGTACAGAATGGTTTCACTGAATCTTCTGCTATAACGTCCTATTGCGTGTAAATGTTATTTTTTCTGTCATTCTTCTCATAATAAATTTCAGTACAAAATGGCAATATTCCCCTATAATTTTTGCAATCGTTATAACTTCCTTTTTTGTAAATGGGTACTATACTATTCTTTATGATGATTCCAAGCCCTTATATCTCAAATATTCTAGCACTTCACATTTTATTTCATCTATTCCCAATCTTTCGTTTTTCTATGGCCTTCTTTACCTCGCTCTTTTTATTATGATTGATCATTGTCTCTATCTGCTTCTTTATCAATCAAAAATTCCACGAATCTCTGAAGATAAATATGATATTCCTACTCGTAAATACCCCAATATCAAGCATCAATTAACACCTACTTCAGAGACTGCTAAATCCTTTTGTTGCTAGTCCCCCTTTCTCTTGAATATCTGCGCCATTGTTCGTTGAGATCCACAACTTCCACGAGTCAGTATATTGAGAAAGATACAAAATTACGGTCGTCTGAGAGGCAAAAGAAAATTATTCTCATTTATTTGAAAGGGAAATTAATGAATAACTTTTGTGTTTGAGATTCTTGGCGGAGGATAGTTAAATCGCTCATTTATGCAAATTTTTGAATTAATTGAAAAAATGTATCATGATATTTTGAGGTTATAAATTAATTAATTTGTATAAAATATCAATTTTTTTGACTTTATAGGTTGTTTATAATCACAATGATGTTTACCGATTATATGTTCACTAGCTGGCGCCAGCGATAAACGAGGTTTGAAATAGAGATGTGAAAACTGTTATTGAGCGCGTGAAAACAAACTCTAATATGAATAAATTAAATTTCTCAACCAACTACTGAAAATCTTCCATAAATAATTGGATATCGAAAATCACAACACTTATTAGAAGGTCTAATTATTTTACTCCGCGTCTAATTCAATCATAAATCTAAATAATTATTGAGCATCATGTCACATTGTAACATACTTTGTATAGACCAGGGGTCGGCAACCTTTTGAGGATATGCCTAGATGCATACTGTATAATGTTATAAGAATAAATAAAGCATCAAAAAATTTTGAAATATAGTAAAAAAATTTAGTCAAGAAGCCTTAACAGTGGGCACAGGCTTTGCTATCAAGTGAAATTCAGAACTTAGAATGTTCATTTTTCAAATAACTGTGAAAACACATCGAACAGTTTATTTTATTAAGTGATTATTATTTGATAAAGATAAATTAATGATAAACTGGAAATAATAATCTCCAAATTAACTTACCAGTCTGCGCCAAGCATGGATATACCTGATTTTCAGAGCTTCCGTGCGGAGGCATTTCATGTCTAATTCGTTCCATTGAATCTTCTCAATTGTTGGGTCAGTTGACGTAGACTTGACTTTTCGTTATGTCTCCATACAAAAAATCAAGAAGGCAAGATCAGGTACCTAAAAAAATGAAGGGATGAAAAAGACGAAGAGAGAGAAAGATAAATATTTGAAGAAAGGCCGAAAGACGGAAGATGAAGAAAGGAAGAGTAGAAGATATACGTGAGTTAGAGAGAACGTGTGAATTTGAAGGAAGACGACGATATGAAGAATAGCGAAGAAGCGTGAAAAGGCGTGAAATGAAGCAAGAAGGCGAATTGATGAGAATACAAATGTTGGCAGCAAACAACGAGATTACTTTCCATTCAGTTTCAGGTATGTAGAAGACAGTATCAGATCTTTTGACAGTAAAGACGAATATCCAATTCAGACGTGGATTTTTGAATTGGAAGACTCTATTGATCCGCGTCATCCAATTCACCTTCTTTCGAATAGGTTATCAAGAAACCTTCCAACATTGGAACGATAATGTGGTGGAATACCATCTTGTTGAAAGCAAATATCGCTCAGCTGTTGAATTGTCGCAAATAAATAGGGAGCAAAAACTTTACTTATAACAATTTCTACTTGAACATTAACTTGTCAGAGGCACTGGGTGCGTTTTATCTTCACTATAACACACAAACAAGACATTGCCTCGTCTAAAATTTTGTGTTGCAATTGCTTAAAAGCAAAATACCTAACTTTATATTGTCGCTTATTCCTAATGTTCTAGGTTCTACGAGTATTACCTAGGCTTTCCATTTCATCACATTTTGCAGAAATTATGCTTACTGTGCTTCTAGTAATCGAAAGTATCTTGATATATTTCCGTTAAATAAAGCAGATGCTCCTTCATGACAAGTGTAGTGTAGTGTAACCTACTATCAATAGAATTTGTTTCCTCTTTCTTTCAGTTAAAAGACCTATAATCATATAAGATTCTGATCAACAGTTGTTTTATCAAAAAAGTGAGAAAAACATATGCTTTTAGTAGGTAACTAAGTTTTCCTATCTCCACACCAGCACGGTTTCCGTACAAAGTATTCTACGGTCGCGGTAATAAAGAAACTCCAGGAGAAAATTAAAACTAGTAACCACAAATAAAGGGGTAATACTGTCCATTGACATGAACAATGCTTTCAACACGACTGAATGGACAAAGATAATCTATGCGCTAGAGGAGGGGAATATTAGTAGGTACCTGGCGAAGTCCTTACGGAATTATCTGAACAACAGGATATTAACGTGACAATAGGTGTTATACAAAGCTCGGTTCTAGGACCAGTACTATGGAACGTCATATACAACGGAATCTTGGACATGGAAAATGGTTCCAAAGTGGCGACCATAACATATGCTGACGAGCTAGTGTATTGAACCGAAGGCAACCAGGGAAACGAACTGCGAAACTGAGCAGAAAGGACAACGGTGCTTGCGGTCCAATGAACAAAAGCAAATAGCCTCAGGATTGCTCCACAAAAAACAGAGATTGGGGTAGTAAAGAGCCCTAAAAAGATAACTGGAGCATACAGGATGGTAGTAGATGGTCAGAGGACCGTAGCGCGAAAGTCAAGAACCTAGCGGTAATTCTAATCAAAAACCTTAATTTCTCATATCATAAATCTATCTTGGTGATAAGGCAGGAATGAAAAATGTGGGGGATCCTGGGTATTACAAGCGAAAGGTTCTGTGTCAAGTGATACACAAGATAATTTCTGCACAAAGAAACGGTCTATAAAGTCATATTGACACATAGAACGGTTTTAGCTGAAGCGTTGTAAGTTGTATCGATATTTCCCCTATTGACCTAATAATAGCCGAGAGATGCTTCTTATATAAATAAGAGGTTGACTGGCTGGTAACGTATATAAAAATATGAGTGAATTCCAAACATAGAACCACCTCCTATTTTGTCACGCAGGTTCTTGACCTCTACGGATGTGCACATTAGGATGGGAAGAGAAAAGAGCTAAAGGACAAGATTGGGGAAATACCGCCAATAGACAGAATCGTATATTATATGCTGGATAGCGCTACGAATTGAAATACATCATGATCAAAGTAATGAAGAAGAAATGAAAGGAGGATGGATGAGACAACGTTTTCAAATTTTTGATGGAGAACCCGAAGGTATTACGAACTTATTCGGGGAGGAAATTGAAGCTCGACAACTCAGCTACAAAATGTTTGCTTTAGTTTCCTCATTATTTTTCGAAAATGTCTGGTATTCAACAACTTATGAAAAAGTAACCAAACTTGTCAACTATAAAAAAATCTAACAGTAGTAAAAGTATTTTTTTCTTATCGCAGAATGAGGTCAAAGGTATAATTGGTCTAAAGGTAATCTTCTAATTTACGATCTCAAGCAAAGGTTCGCTGCTAGGTTTTGCAAAGTAACCGACACATGTGTTCAAGTTCATCCAGGCAACCAGTAAAAAACAATCCCTTTCATGTTGTTATCCAAGAAAATTTTGCATGTATGATTTTTTTGCAGTTGCAGATAAAAAGTAGAGACTATAACGAGTAAAATGCTCTCTCTTTCGTCCCGAAATGTTGAGTTTTCTAGGAGATACAGCAGTTTCTTCTTCAGCCGGGGACGTAATTTCTCTCAGAGTGGCGGGAAAACTTTTTAGTTAGATGAGACCCCGAAGAGGAATCTTTTTTGTAGAAAATTTCTCAAACTAAATTTTTGATTCCCCCACTTTTTCCAAACTTTGGGATAAATTTCGAGTTACTGTATCGATAAAGCACCCTGAGAACTACCTAAATCCAGAAAATCAGTGACATGACTAATTTTCGTGGGTCAGGAGCTGTGATCACTAGACTATGTATTTGAGCAATCTCTCTTTAAAGATTCAGATCTCGTATGAGGCTAATACTCTTTGAATAAAAAGCTGCGGATTTGTCAAATGAACTCAATTTGCCATCATTAGATTCAGTCCTATGAAGTGTATTATCTTCTACTGGTATGAAGCTGGTATATTTTCCGAATGTATTTTCTCACGAAATCTACTTCAGAATATTTGATTATATGTTTATTGCTACTATTTATTCTTGTATCCACATCAGAATATGTGCATTTATGTTTGCTGGTCTCCTCAAAACAATGATACACAGGTCAGGCATACAAAACCTAGAGCTCCAGATCTATTTTGATATTCAAAATCAACACCAAAAAAGCTGAGCCCTTGTGACAAAGTCAGAATTAGTTTTCTTGGTCCTGTTAAGGAATATCTGCTCCATTTATAACAAAAGACAACAGAATTATTCACATAACTACTTCAGCTATTACTGGAAAATAGTATCGTCGAGATGGAGTCTATTATTTCGAATACAGACCCCTTTTCAAAATCTTCCAGCTCACGGACTAACATCTCTACAGGAATAGCTGTAAATTGCATTCTCCAGCTAGTCCAAATTTCGTAGTTTGTTGTTAAACACAGCTTTCAAAGAAAAATGACATACAATGATAGTCGGGGAAACTTGAATGTGAGTTAAACTCTCTAAATACGTTTTAAAGAAATTCTAATTACTTGTTGGAACGATTCAAGAATGCGAAGGTATAAAACCTAATTAGCAGTACCTGTAGCCTCGTGTTCGAAAAGAAATGAGGTCTATAATGACCATAGAGCACACTAGATTGTTACTTCTTCGATTTGGAGGGTACTGGTGGATAAAGTGTAGATGTTCTAGAGCCCAGTAACGTGAGTGTTCCTTTCTAGTATTCTGTGAGCAGAGTCTTCACGAACCACAAAAGTATTCAAACAATGAACAGTTTTTGGAAATGGAATTTTACTTCTTTATGCGAAACTCGTCTAACCATTAGAGATTGCATTAGAATTGTATGTTATGAAAGGCTGCACTTTGAGATTTCCATGAACGGCAATAAAAAGCAACGAAGACATTCTGGGGTGAATAGGAAGAGAATGTGAATTACTGGGCACGATAAAACGTAGAAAAATAGTAGATGTCGTGGATACACAATATCAAAAATTGGACAGTGATAAGAACCACAGGAGAATCAATTCATACCATTAGAGACAGGATAAAATAGTCAGGAGTTCTAGCAAACATCCATTAGTGGATAGCAGAAAAAAAAAGGGAAAAAGAAGACGAGGAGGGATTTATCCCAATATGCAGATATTGAGAATTCACTAATTTTATATAACAGCTTGTCGTCGTAACAGCTTTTTTGCTGTTTCTTATAACCTGGTGATCCCTTTCAATAACAGAGACTAATACAGCTTTAGCTATACCTACTACTCTACCCACTATTACTTATCCAATAGTGCTTTGTTTTTTGGAGCCTTTCTCTTTCATAAATCCATAAGATTAATTCTTCCCACGGTAGACATCGAGCGCCCACTCACAGCGAACGCTACCTCAGAAACCTATTGCCAGAAAAATCTTCACAAGCACAGCTCAGTAAAGAAAAATACTCTATTAAGCCATCGCTGGAAGAAAACCCACCTTATCCACCAAAAAACTAACACGACAATCTTGATTGATAGTAGAACAGGAAAAAGTCAGTAGATAAGTATAAATAACATGCTATCTTATCGAAAGATTTCCATGTAGATTTGTATTGTAAAAATCTCAATTATTTTTCAAATATGGAACAACTTACTTTGAGTCTTGCGAAATTTAATTGTATCTCACCAGAGAGAAAAGCAACGAACAATATTTTGTAGTTTCTCACGATAAAGCTTTTATTTGCTGGAAAAACATTTTATCTCGTGAAATATTTTATTGAATTGTCTCTTCTTTCTTGTCGGTGCTAGATGCTTTGAGAATAAAAGATGTTCGGACGTTTTTTCTGTAAAACTTTGATCTATTCTATTAGATTAAACCATAAATATGTCTCTCTAAGAAGGTCTATGCATTCCTACGGAATATATTGAATTAAGTCCAAAACTATTTTGAATAATCAAAAAATGGTTGAATTGAATTTACCAAAACTAGAAGAGGGATTAAATGAAAAGCTACATGATAAAATTATAAAGATAACTACAACTAGAGTGTAACAGGAACGTAGGTCATGAATTTAATAACATATTTATTTACGTAAATGCAAACATACATACAAAAAAATTCCCAGATCTTGGAAAGGATAAAATGAGTGTTTAACACCTTGTAGTGTGGGAGCATTCTTCATTAAATATTTCAAGAGGGCTGAGAGAAAGTGAACTTTCCAAAAATGGTAGATCTGCGTTGAATTATGGGTAAATTTGATCAGGCTAAACCAAGGTGTCCGGTTATTATAGTTGAATTCCAAGGCAGTAACTGCAAAAGTTTAGAAAGGAATGGAAGCGAAATTTAAATCTTATGATTCAATAATTTGTTCATTTTTCATTAGATATAGATTATTCTGGAATAATTGGGGTTTTTAGACCCAGTTCTACTGTTATTGAAAATCATCATAATAAACACATATTCCCCAAAAAAAATCCGAACTCAAAAAAATTGTTTGTGCATTGTGAATAGGTGATAATTTTTTATAACCAGTATTTTATAGAAGTAATTCGGATGGTGTAGACCCCTTGCAGCTGTGAATCTTGTATTGATTAATTCAGATCGCGTGTTGAATTACAGAGCTCATTTGGAGAAAAATTTGTGAAAATATCATTCTTTCTAAGTGCATATGAATTAGTTTCGAAACATAAATAGGCCTAGGAAGATTCTTATTATTATATACTAGAGACAAAGACATTTTTATTACTCAACACATGACATTTTGTGTACTGTAAATTTGGTAATCTCAATTGCGATTTTTCTTCTACAACCGTAAGTTTGAACACAACATTTACAACACTTATGAGTCTTACGAGGATTGCTAATAAAGTTTTAAGAGAAAAATAAAGTCAAATATTTATAATTATGGCTTCATTGTTTTTTAGAATATTGTCCATGAAAATCAATGATCTTTTGCATGTTTTCAAACGCCAACTGTCGAAGCATTTTTTCCATTCCGATAGAGGTGCATTTTTAATGATCTACAGAATTAAAAAGGAATCATTGGGTGTTGAACAAGGACTGTACGTTGTATGACCCATCAATTCCATGAGTTTACAAGTCAAAAGTGTTTTTTTAAATGTTGTGTGAGGACTTGCATAGACAGGGTGAGGAATTCCTCTTCTGCGATTGGTTTTTGGTTTGTCTAATTTTTTCAAACACCTTTAGGAAACATATGCTGGTGTACCATTCGGAATTGACCATTCTACCTTGCTCTAACGGTGACATATCTAGTTATTCCGACAAACATTTGCTTCAAAGTGCCACGAACAACTTTTATTTCTACATTATCTTTGACCAAAAAACGAATAATGATGCGTTCCGCAGCATCCTTCTAGTTCAAGGCTATATGTACACTGTCGTGGCTATTCTCTGCGCTCCGTAATAATTCAGTCTAACATCTAGTGCTGTTCACTAAATTTTTCGCAAGTATATTAAGAAGTTTAGTTCATATTTTAATTATCCACGTACTTTTATTGCCGCAGTTTAGAATTGTTAGTTTGTTAGGCGGTAATGATTACATAGAAACGCTAAACACACAAGAACTTAGAGCTTGGAACTCATTAGTGAGTGTCGTTAAGCGATTTTTGGGCACCAATAAGGATGTAAACTACGGACAGTTAGTAATATTGGGTTCGGTATGTCATGTAAATCCATTTTCTTCATTTCCTTTCATCATTTATTATTGACAATTTGGGTGCTGTTCATGACGAGTTGAGTGAGAAGCTCCACCAAGGTATCAAAACAATGAAAATTTAGTACCAAGGGCGGTGGGATATTTAATTAGAAAGATATGTCCCCCTAGAAAATAATTTTGTCAATATACCATAAAACCTTTCGTGTAATATTTTTTTGGGCTATCTTTTGTATTAAGATAGGTCCATTTTGCTATTTTATCCCATCGAATTTCAGGTTCTAGCAAGATATGTTTCTCTCTGCTATTATTGGGTAAGAAAAATCCAATGACTACTCTTGAATAGTTTGTCTCTAGTAATGATTTTTCACAGTTTATGTTTGGATGATGAGAAACTCAAGATTTTCTGAATGTGTAAGGTGAAAATTTCTACTTTAGAATATGAAAATCAGAGATCCTCACCAACTATTCAATTTCTTTCTGTCTGTACAAAGTTCGAGGTCAAAATTCCCAGGACTTCTACTATCCATTATTACCATTAATATTGAAACAATCTACAATACAATATACATTAGATAATTCCAGCATTGTATATCTTCAGTACATCGATCTCTAATGAAAGCAATCAAATTATATCACTTCCTTCGTCATTCGAAGTTTAAGTAAAAACTTCTCCTTCATCTGTATTTTTTTCAAAATTCTCAAATTTTCAAAAATTTTTTATAAGAAAAAAATATAGGAAATATCTCACCTGGAGATTTCATATAGTTTTATATTTCATAAACGCACTTCTTCGCATATAATCGTTTATCACTTTTATACAAAGCATTAAACGCATTTCATATATTTTTTTGTTAATCTACACAAAAAACGAACATTTTGGAAAAAACTGTTTGTTTATTAATTTGTTATCTCTCACAGTCTCTAACCTAGGCAAGATATCATTTTTTTAATTGTGAAAAGTTTAATTACAATAAGTGGTTTTAAGAATGTTTTTGTTCATATAATTTTAATGATCACTTAATAAAAACGGTACAAACGATTATATGTGAGAAAAGGTCAATTTTAAGAGAAATTGTCATTGTTTTTTATTGTAAAAAGTTTATAAATCAACATGTTTGTATAATTTTTTTTTCAATTTCTCAATTTTTTTCCCAATTTTTTGTGTAGATTATGAAAAAAATATACACTAACTTCATTTTATTATTTGGAAAAAAATTATCATCAATTATACGTGAGTGAGTGCATTTTCATGAATATTCAAAGCCCTGAAACCAATTTTTTCTCGTAATTGTGCCGCAAAAACAAAGATTTCGGAAAATCATCGAAGTGGGATAATTTCTTAATTTTCTAGAATCAAAAAACGAGGGGAACGCGAAAGTATGAAATAACCAAAATTCTATTGTCATACAGAGAACTACTGAAAATCCCAATTTCTTCATTTGAAAGTTTATAAAAATATTATAATAAGCGAAAGAAGTTTGTAAAAAATTTTTATCATTTGAAATTGTAGGTTCTTTGTAATCGCTAGAATTTTCATTGAGTTATCTTGAAAATTGTTTTAAAAATCAATTTGAAGTACCAAAAATTTAAATTGTAAACTTGAAATCATTCGATAAAATTATATCTTAGTGAATTTTCGATCTTCAAGTGTTAAAAGGGGGGTCTACTTTCCGTGATCCTACTCAGGTACTAACTACTAAGATATTAAGTATGACACTTTATCATTATAAATTACACTGGCGGCTATTTATTCTACCAAATTACCGACGATAATAATACAGCCGCAGCTATATCTGCTTTTGCTTTAACTAATAAGAAAAAACTATTACTCTCTCCTCGAACCATCTGTTCCGTTCGTCTAGTTTTGTTCTTTATATTCCACTCAATACCACACAATACTCTCCTATACTCAACCACAATCCCAGTTGGGTAGATAAAATTTTGATTATTATAACTGTAATCCCATATCCAGTATCAAGATGTCCCCATGCCTCAACATAATACACCAACGAGTCTCTTTGCTAGCTCCAAATGATATACTATCAAATTTCCATATTTTTGCCTTATAAATCAAGTAATAGCGTCCTGCGACGTTGTCTTGCCATTGCTTTGCATTGTTGTAGTCTTCCTCTCTTAGTCCTCCCTTTCTTATTGATAGCTTTATTCCTTCAATTTATTCCTTGGTTTTCCTATTTTTCGGTTTTCTCATTGTGTCCATCTCACTACTTCCTTTGGTAATCGTGCTTCTGTCATTCAGTGAACATGCGACTTCCACATCAGTGGTTGTCTTCCATACATGTTATAACTGTCTGTTCTACACTCATTTGTTCCTTAATTCCTGCATTAGTCACTCTTTTCAATATTCTCGATGCCCTTGTTATTGCATCCATTTCTGTACCTATCTCTAATTTTCTTTTTCATTTCTTCTCGTCTCTGATCCACACATTAACGTTGATCATGGTATCATATATTCTTGGGATTCATATATCATTTATTCATTTTTTCATATCCATCTTTTAAATACTGAAATATAATTGAAATTCTCATCTAATCTATTTATTAGAAAAAAAAATAAGATAAAAATCTATGAATAACATGAAAGAAATGGTAAGCGCCATCCACATTCACCTTCAATTGAGTTTGTAACTTCCTGCTGGAAATTGGATATGATAAATACCCTACTAATAACGAGGATGACTCACTTTCTTCATATAGTTCAAGATATGCAGTTCTAAAAATGAGCACTGCTCTGGAATCAATAAAAAGGTTTCAGATCTCTTTCCATGCTTATCCACCACTCATACCAGTTTGAATATACTAATAACAAAAGATAAAAGCTACATACTGAATTCTTAAACAGCCTTGATATGACTAGTTCACTATTCTACGAGCTGACCTTGAAGGAAGGGGCTGTTGTAATACCATCGAGGAACTTAAGTTTGGATTCGGTAATCATTACTGGTACAAATGCTAAACAAAGGGTATTGTTACATGGCATTGACTTATCACCATGTGAAGCTACTCTTCCTTTTCCATTTAAACAAAACCAATTTTCTATAAAAGTGGCATTCTAGATCATTCACCATTAACAAGGCGCAAGAACAAACCATTGACCGAATGGATGTATACTTGACCGAATCAGACTTCAGTCATGGTCAGTTTTATGTAGCCTAATCACGTCGAAAATCGTTCAAAAATGTCAATCAAGAGATTAAGCTTCAGGTTCGAAGCGCAAGCAATGTTGTTTGAACGAAAGTATTTGAAATTACATAGTCCATTGTATTGTAAACAAGTTTGAAATTATTGCTGACTTTTTGACTGTACACCATTACATTTCGTATTCCTTTGACGACTTATTTTATGAATAAGCCATGATTATTTATATGTCATTGCTGCCGAGCAGCACGGGTCCATTAGATTATGATTTAATTATCAATCTCATGAATCTGACTCAATTAAACTGAAGTTGAGGGAAAAAAGTCAAAAAGATCCCAACACATTTTTCTCGGACATTCCAGTCAAACTGAACTTCTCCATTCATAACAATCATATGCAGCAAATTTTTCCTTTCGATAAAACTGAAGTTTTTTCAATATTTTCACTCTTGTTTCATCTCTCTCTTCTATAGCAATGAACTCCTATATTAAATACACACCTAACTTTTTCGGAATACCTTGTATAACAAAACAAATATATTTATAATAAATGGACTTGATACCAAACACGAGAGCTCTAACTATATAATAAATAACAATTTTACTCATATGTACATAAAAACTGATTCCAAAACAGTCATTTCGAATGAAATTTATTTTTTTGGAAGGCTCGGGAGAGCATTCGATTCATCAGTGCATTAGGCGATCAATCAATCGTTATTAACGGACCGACAATTGGGACGGACGAATAAACCAAATAGAGCTTTCCCTTTTCAAAACCGATGGAAAAAAAGTTAGCCGAAATTGTTGAGATTAACTTTAGTTTGTTCTATTCCTGGAATTAATTTCGAGAATTGAAAACACAAATTAATAAAGATGGAAGCAATAACAGCTTTTCTTGAGTTTTTGTTCGAAAAAACTTTTAGGTTCGAATTTCTGGCAAGGTTGATGATATTCATATGGCAGATAAGTTCACCTTCGGTGTCTGAAGATGGTTATCGAAGCACGCTTCAAATAGTGTATCGTATTGGTGTATTAGTAGTTTTAGCCACGCTCGAAAGCAATAACAGTTTTAAGTGATTGGTTCTGTGTGGAACAAGCAGAAAATTTTATAAGTCACTAAGCAAACAAGAAAGATACAGCGCCACGGTTTACGAAATGTCTCTTAAACGGAACACGGCTGTGGTCCTTTAGGATGAGATAACAATGAAATAACTCACCTAATTATATTCGCAAGGTCTTGGAAAGTCGATAGAATTAATTTCTTGAAAACTCACTTATGGAGGATAGAAATAACAAGAAGAAGATTGAAAATATGCTGTCTACAACTATTCATCAATGTAAATTAATAAGTATTTAATTAGTAAGAGCTACCTAATTTACTGGATTTACAAGCTTGTATGAAGCTAGTTTTGTTATAAATCATGATGCAATTTTTTCTTTCTACGAGTATTTGGCTTAGAACTAATTTATATAGATGTATAAATACAGAAAAGCCTACATTAAAATCTGCCTGTGGTCTTTTCTCTCTATGCAAAATTGACTCATCGCTCTTCACATCGTGGGACTATAGACAAAAAAGTATGAGGATCTTCAAATCCCAAATGGTAAAATTCAACAATGTTATGCTAGAGCGAATACTGCGTTTAAGTTAATTGGAAGATACCATTATGAAAAAATAGTCTCTAATAGGACATTTGGCGCAATCAAAGTGGCAACACTACATAACAATTAAATAAAATGTATTCGGACTGTAAAGGCGTAGATTTATCGATCGAATACCGAAGCAGAATAAATCCTATTTGTAGAAGCTTTCATTTGTAAAATGAAGAATAATTTTATCGACCAACTCTGAACTCATTCAGCTTTTTAGTTTTGTCCCATCCCCTGAATATGACGATGAGATCGTGATTGTAGCAGAGAAATATTGGAAGGGAATCTACTTCATTTCAATTATACAATGAAATTGCTATGTGTAGAGAACATTGGGGCTAAAGCCACTTGAAGTGGAAGTATCGTCTACAGCAATCGAAGCCTTTTGCGACTCATCTATAACGCTTTAGCCTAATACAAAAAGTATTCTGCACTTACTTTGATTTAAACCTATCACTGACGAAAAAGTTTTTCATGTAATTGGTAATGTAATTAGTGGGAAATTACTTGAGAGCCAATGCGACAAGATAGACTCAGCAGCCGGGCTCTGATAAATTCATAAGAATCCAATAAACAAGAAACCTTCAGAATTAACTATAATAGCCTAAGAAATCTACCTATGGATCCATTTCTTTGAAATTTGAAATAAACTGTACATCTATTTTGATGTGAGCTTCTGAATTTAACCTATTATATATTTGAAAAAATTACATTAAAATTAATTTTTATTTGAGTTTGTTCAAGCATGATTTCAAAGTCATAAAATATTTGCTCTATTTTTTTAATACAATAATTTAAGGTTCTTTATGCGCGTATCAACATTTTAATTCATTTACCATTAGTACATGTGATGAAGTTTTTGAATATCAACACAAATGGGTTTGCTTAGAGTCCTATCCTTCGCCCCTCCATACTGATTACACTGTTTTAACCACCACCACACCAACTACTCACAATTACACTGTTTGACGCCCGTTTCGATAACATAGTTATCGTCTTTAGAGACTGAAGGTAAATTAAAATCTAATGAGTTGACTTACCTGTTTTATACTAAATTTTCCCACCAACAAACCTTTTCCCGTGAAAATTAATTCAAACGGGAAAACCTTCATGGCGGGAATCCTCACATTAATTTCTCGACTACTAAACTATAGGCTGTAAAGAATTGGCCCTTTGTCCCTGTTTAAGCTTTTATATCTAGCAATTTGCAATTTGCAAATGCATCCAACAATTTATTATTGGATACATTTTTTGGCAATTTCACATTCTTAATCATTATTTCATGATTGTGACTGGTAGCGTGATCGGCAATAACTGATTTTCCGGTTCGTCCATATTATAAATGAGCTATGTGCTCTTTAAGCGGAACAATAACGGATCTCTTAGTTTGCCCAATATACTTTCCGTCACAATCACAACAGCTAATTCTATATCTACCACTCTCTTCCAAATTTGGTATTCTATCCTTAGAATTGCCCAGCAACTGTTGGATTTATATACCAATTTAAAACACACTCTGCTAAATATTCCTACTAATCCTTTCGTATAAACAGGATTAGAAGGTATCAGAGCAAATTTTCTCTGTTCTTTATTTTGGATTTGGGAAAAAGTGGTTTCACATATAGATTTCTTAAACTGACGATTGATTAATCTTTTAACAATTCTTTTATTAAAACTGTTGAGTACAGTCACATTCTCCATGAAACTTCAAGAATTCAGCTTCATTATATGAAATTCCTTTCAAAAAATTTTTTCCTATACAACCCATCCCCAAATGAAATTCCACCGCTGGTATCGAATTGTGTTTGCAAATTTTCTGTTTCTTTTACCATAGTTTTTGAGGAGCGACATCCTCATGGAATAAATATGATGCTGCTGAACCTTCTAATATCAGGTTTAGTGGGTTTCTGACTTCATTATATGAAATTCCTTTCAAAAAATTTTTTCCTATACAACCCATCCCCAAATGAAATTCCACTGCTGGTATCGAATTGTGTTTGCAAATTTTCTGTTTCTTTTACCATAATTTTTGAGGAGCGACATCCTCATGGAATAAATATGATGCTGCTGAACCTTCTAATATCAGGTTTAGTGGGTTTCTGACTTACAGGTTACGATTTAATAACAATTAATTGATGGTGAGATTGAGAATTTATGTAAACAATAAAAAAAAAGCAAAAAAAAAAACAATAATCGAACGTCTTACATTTATTCATAATGGTTGTTTAAAGTGAAAACCTTCGGTTATTTGACAGTATTCTAATCTGTCAATATAGTTTGAATTATTTCAGGGGTAACATTTTCCATCTTTGCTTTGATTCGATCTGTAAGATTATGAATATGAAATTAGGATCAAAAATTGATATTTTTAGTAGTTAAAAAGCACTGTTATAATATGAAAAAACTGAATGTGTTTTTGAAATATAAATAGACTCTTCGCTTAAACCATCCTGTTATATGCGTAGTGAAATCTTATTCGTAATATCTTTATTAAATCTCACAGTTGTGTAAATAGTACGTATATATTTTCAATAAGCTCCACATAAATACGACAACGAATCGGGTCTTACAACTATCTAGAATCTGGAAGACTACTACGTGACTTAGTAAAATGCTGCAGGATCGAAAAGTATAATAGTGCCAACAATATCTTATATCAGTTATATCCGAGCTTTTACCATGATATTTCGAAAGTATTCGCTAGCAGAAAAGTGGAATTGAGCTTTATTGATTTGTATAGTATATTCGTATGTGATATTTCTATGTATAGACACACTGCAAGAATCCATTACATACTTTTATTTGAAAGAATTACCTTCCTAAGCCCTTGTTCGAAAGATGAGATTAGTTATATAAAAACAGATATAATTTGATATAAGGTATTACTTGAAAATAGTGAGAAAAAAATCAAACACGGGAAATATAATAAAACAATAAAGGACCTGAGAAGATACAAATAAAAAAGGTCACTAGGTAATGATACATCGAATGGGAAAGTACCTCTACGAGCTACTTAACAATCTTTGATATATAAAGAAGATTGAAAAGAACAAGAGTAGACAGAGCGTAATCGACGTCAGGAGCTTATAACAATGAAAAAGATCAAAACAAGCATTAGAGAATTAAAGAAAAGAGAATCAGCAGGAAGATATAACCTAAAATGATAATTACCCTTAGGAGAAGTACTGCTATTGAGAATATTTAATGAAGTTTGGAGAATAGCTATAGTCCCTGACGATTGGAAGATAATGTAATGTTTTTCTTATTTCCTCATATGATATTTATTCATGGGGTTAATCAATAAACACTGTCTCTCACGTTCCTAATTGTTTCAAATATTATACACTACACTTAACTAACTTATGATTCACTTATCACTATCACTCAACTGACATTAATAATTTATTCAAATTTATTAGCTAATTCGTTCTGTGCACTACGACTATTTATTATAAACTGAACTAAACTGCGCTGAACGAAACCACTCATATATCCAAACTTATTTATACACCACATATAGAATTAAACAAACTAGAATATGGAGAAACGAAACAAATGAATAAATAGATAGAAATCATCCAAAAGAAACAATGTCAAACAAACGCTTGCTAGATAAACAGATATAAAAAACAGACATCACACCTATTCCGGGCGCGCCTACACTGAATTTTAGAATTTAATTACATCTAGGACCAGCTCTAGGGCAGAGACACGTTTGTGATAATAGGAATTCTGATTTCGATACATAAAAAAGAAGACACGATGAATTGTACAAATTATAAAATTATCACTTTATATAGCAGTGTTTCCAGAGTATACTATAGCGTATTAAAGATATTAGTTGAGATGCAACGAAACAAAGCCTAAAGAAAGATCAGGAACGGATACAGTGTACAAGTTAGTGTAATATAAAAAACAATAGGCTTTTGTTATTCTGAAACTAACAACAGTTAGTCGGAACGAGATAAATGTATTCAGAAGACTGTTAAATATCAAGTGTTTTTTAACAATAAGGGTTACGTCAAGCAAAAAATGGGGAGGGAAATTGAGCATTTAGATTTACCTCCACAATTTCTAATTTGATCGCATCAACCGCTTCTTCATGTGTAGAAAAACGTTGACCTCGTAATTTATCTTTGATCTGCGAGGATAAGAGAAAATCATTTGGAGCCAAAAAAGTACTGTAGGGCGGATGACCAATCAATTTGATATTTCAACTGTCAAAAGCGTTTTTTTAAACTGATGTGTGAGAATGATTCGTCTTCTGCCATTGGTTTCCATGATGTTAATGTACCATTTGACATTGACCGTTCTAAGTTGCTCTAATGGAACGATGGCGACATGTCCAGTTATTTTAGAGAAAATTTGCTCCAAAGTTTTTGTGCTCGTCTTTGAAGATCCATACAGTCGATTGTTGTTCATTTTTTGTGTTTATATGTATAGACGTCTTTTTATGCGAGCTTTTTTTGACCCATTGTCAAATTATACGGTACTCACCGTTAACAAATCTTTTTGACAGGCAAATACTAATGCAATATTGGTTATATGGGAGTGGAACTAATGCCCAAATATGCTCCAATCTGTCAGTATGTCTAATGACGATAGTATCAATTTTTTCTGGTATAAAAGCCAATTTTGGACAACCTTCACGAAATACATTTAGTAGCGAAGTGCGAGCACGATTGAATTCGGAAAACCATCTAAACATGGTGGCTGAAAATGGGGCTCCATCACTAAAAGTCAAGATCCACGTGGAAAGTCGTAGAAAATTATCGCACGAGAATTTCTGTACTTCAATTCCATTTTATGGCCAAGATGAATGTTTCAAGTATCTGTAAATAACTCGTACAACAACACGTTCTGAGTACATTCCCCTTTGAAAATCCTATTATGGCAATGTCAGATTTTGGCATTTTCTCATCAGTGTTGCAATATCTCAAAACTTGAGTAGTGACCCTCGTAATAGTCATCCACATTTGCAGATGACTTCACTTCATGATATCATGTATCTTACGAAATGGATTGACCAAATAACGTCAAGTTATGGTAAAGGGAGAAATAATTTCTACGGAATTTATCGAATCCAAAAAAATTTTTTTCATGACTTTGCTTAGAATTATAATTGAATTGTTTACCTGTGGGTGAAGCAAGAAAATATCAATGCATAGAAACTAACAAAAAATATATATTTTTCAGTCGTAAATGAACACCGACTTTTTCTTCAAACTTTTAGGAGGCATATATCAAATGCTATTCTTAGCACACTTGTCACCTCTTGCTAGATAGTTTTATGTTCAATCTGTGTTCAGAACTTTGTTGTTACTATTTCTCTTTTTCATTTCCACTCACAAGAATTATCATTCTTCCGTTTATTGTTATCTGCTAAGTCATACACTAAACATAGTTTAAGAAAATTTTTGAAGATTTGTTAATTGTTTTAGTTAAATATACATGAACTTTTGGATAATAACAAATAGGATGATGTCTAATCGAGAATTACAACATATTATTGATAATTTGACTGAAATGTCGATGAAGATAGTTCAATTATTCTTACAGTGAGTCTGAATCAGACGATGACTATGTATTTGTAAAGAGTGAAGGATCTGTATATAAAATACCAGTTTCTACTTTCATTTTATGGTACGATTGAACAGAGTTTTCACATAAACCCAATTCCAACGGTCGCACAAGAACCTGTAATATAATTAGAAGTCAATTACATAAGGTGTAGAGTCTACCATGAAAACTCTTAGAACAACCAGTGGATTGATTTAACTCCTATATGACAAATGAAATTGACGACTTAACAAATTCTAAAGGAATTCGCGTCATATCGGACAAAACAGGAAAGTGATAAGATAGAAATGTATGGTTCTTTTGGACTTTTGCTATCTGCCGGTGATTCGAAATTCACAATAAAAGCTATAAAGTTTTATGAAATCTTATCTATGAATCTTTCGAGCGACAATGGGCTTGAATAGATTTAAATCTTTCAATAATTTATTAATAAGGAAACTAGATCTAGACGTCGTAAAAATAACAAGCTAGCAGCAATTCGTGATCTATGTGATAAAATAAATGAAAATTTGAAAAAATATTTGCCGAGTAAAAAAGTTCGGTCGATGAAAATTTAGGACGCTGTCAATTTAAGTAATATATGCCTTGAAAACCAGATAAATATAGTATGAGAAATTGAAGGGTATGTGTTTCGGAAGCTTTTTATCCACTAAAAAGTATTCCTTGTTGTGGAATATAAAGAAACACTGTTACACAAGGAATAGGAAGAAAACTGGTTGAGTCACTAACATAACTATATTAGAGAACGATTATATATGTTACTTGCAACAATTATTCCAACGATCTGTCATTAGCATATGACAGATAGGGATGGTAAGAAAAAACAAAAGTCATACCCAAAGAATTCCAATCACACAAAGATCGTACAAACGGAACTTCGATTTTTGGATTTACCAATAAAGCAACGCTTGTATCTTGTGTGCCAAAACCTGGAAAATGCATATTGTATTCTCTATGATGCATTCTACCAAAAAACTAGGTGATGTCAAAAATAACGTGAAATCATTATTGAGTACAACAAAATTAAAGATGATGTGGACACGATAGATCAGATGGATGTATAGAAAATGTACAAATCACTAACCTTTCACATTTTTTTATTAATATGCTGGATGTTATTGCAACAGCAGGATATGTTATATAAACAAATCTATATTCGGAGTGGAATTGTCAGTATCACAAAACGAGACACTCGTTTTTTGTGTCTCTTATAGAAATATGCACACAAAAAAACTTCTGGACTCACGAAAGAGATCAAAACAACAATGGAGTTATTTCTGTCTAAACCACAAGAGCAACCAAGTAATTCGACGTGTAGAAATTGTTCAGCTCCCAGTCAAGAAAGGTGCCATATGAGCTCCTCAAAAAAAAAAAGTAGAATGCAAACAGAAATCTGCACTTAATGTTAAAATATTTGTAACGAACATCCAAAAATCGGAAGAACATATCTTTATTGTTCAAAAATTTTTCTTATTTAACTGTGAATTTGATATTGTATAGCTTTATTACTAGCATAAAAATTTTCATATTGTATAAATATTATTGTGTTCTATTATATACAAATTTGTATAGTCTGTATCTATGTACATCAGAAGAGTATTGTAATCAGTCACCATATTCTAGAACATGAAGGGCAAAGGACTCTATTCGTTTACGTCAGGAACAGAGACTATCTGGATAAGGGTTGAGCCGTAGCAATCATTGTAGTGTTATAAATATGATAACGGAAATCAACGAAAATTGTTATCCACAAAATCGCTATCTTACTCTCATCCACGAGGCATAAGATTTTATTGTATGGTGTTGAAATAGAAAAGAAGTCAAAAAATGAAGATTACATGACATTCAAGATCAGAAACTTGCAGGAACTATTTTGTATATTTACTAACGAAGACGTGTTACTCCTGGAGATTTCATAGCCTTTTAACGCAAATATGAAACTAGAACAAAAGAGGAAATAATTTGAAATCAGTGATGCAGCTGAGAAACTGCTAATCTCTTTCAATTTTAAATCGTTTGAAACAAATCAGTAATCTGAATCTTCAATATTAAAGAACACAAAATTTTCTAGTTCTTGATTTTGTTGAATTTCCAATTATAAGGATTATTTAATTCCAATATACACTCAAAATCCTTTTAAATGGTTTTGATGATTACAACCTATTTTGGAAACTTCAGAATTGTTAATCTTGCCAATAGACTTACATTTTTACATTAGTTTTACAATTTTCTTAGAAATTGTAACAAAAACACATGAACTTGATGCATTTTCTTGTTTTGGATCGAATGCAACTGACTCCAGCTTGTTGAGTTGGTCCTTTCTCAAGATATTGAAGTTTTTCTATTATATAGACGATCAGTCTCATCAAAAAATATTCAGAAGTATTTGACTTGTTATTCGTATTAGTACATGAAATGTAATTTTCTGTTAACATCCACGATAAATGATATTCTGGTCATACTGACATGATCTGAAAAGAGACTAGCATCGAAATTTTCAATTCAATATCTCAATTTATCTGTGATTAAAGCATCCAACTGAATTCAACTGGCAGTTTGATGTGTTATCCTATTCTCGTTAATACTAACAGGCATATTTCGCGTCACTGCACCTTTTACAGACCACCTCCCAGTTAGTAGTAGCTTTCTGTGATCTGTAAAAGCTTTTATTTGATTTAATTTCGTGTTGTAGCTTTAATCCAATTAGCAATGTGTTTGGTTTGTCTACCCATTCTAACAACTGTGTACAACATGTTGTAAACAATTTTAAAAGGGTCGAAAACAATAACAGAACAAGCGATTTTTCATAATTAATTGCAATTTTTTAACAACATATTGGAAATTTTCGTTATTATTTCACGTTTTGGAAATAGATACCCAGCAATTGAGTTCTTCTGGATTAAATATAAAAAATTTCATAGAAAATGAACGATAATATGTATATTTGGATAGAAACTAAAATTAATGTGACTGTATATAATTGAAGAAACATAACTCGCTAATAATCCTATTAAAGTTTTAAATAAAATATTCAGTAAAATCATTCCAATGCCGTCTGCATGATTTGTAACTGCAAAAAAGCAATTTTGTCAGTACAAGTTCCACATATAAATATAGCTGTCCATAGTCTACTAATCACCCTGAAAGCATAATTCTATATTTAATACACTCGTAAGCAAGAAAATCCATTCAAGAAGCACCCTTGCAATCGCAAGTCAGTGAATATTTTTCTTATTAAAATCTCATAGCTTATAGTATTAGCATCAAATTAATATAAAATATTGTTACAAACGTGTCACTGCCCTAGAACCGGTCCTGCCTAGATGTTTTGAAAACTACGGAGCCCATTTGATATTTTATATATATATATATATATATATATATATATCTGTTTTTACAGCAAGCGGTTTATTCACACTGTTTCTTTTGTATACTTTCTAAGAAGGTCTATGTATTTATTTATTTTGTGTATTTTTCTACAATTCTTGAAAACTTCGTTTGGATATATAAGCGGGCTCGTTTAGCGCCGTTTGGTTAAGTTTGTGATGAATAATAGTTGTGAACAGAACGAATTAGCAAAGTGATCGTTAGTTGAGTGTAGTGTATAGTGTTTAAATGGGTTAAGGATCAGTGTTTATTAATTAATCCCACAAATAAAAAGAGTGTAAATAAATATGAAAAATATCACAATATTGTAGGGTTTCTCTCACTGTAAAATAAAATGTTATGATGGGTAATCACCATTTTTAATTTTGTTTACAATAATGCTAATTAGGGGTAACTGATCCATAAGAAAGGTTATATGACTGACTCACCACTAATAATCAAATGTCAACACATACACATTTCCAACAATAAACAAAAATTCTACCCTATTGCAACAAAGGTAGACACAGCGTGGCCAGTGCGCTGAACCTCAGTTAGTCTGCTATTTCCTGAGTTTCTCGTCGTTACAAAGAGACTCATTATTTTCATAAGAAAAAGGATCACATTCAAATACAAATAATCTTCCATTAGAGGTCGCCACATATTTCAAAATTATATTTAAACTGGATACTCAATTTTTCAGAATATTAAACCGCATTGAAGATCGCTGGTCAGTGAAGAAGAGAAAATTTGAAAGTAAAACAATATCATTGATGAAATGATTAAGCCACCTATAAACATTGGTTGCAACAGCTCATCTTCTACTTGAACAAATAAGCATATTAGTGAGGTGAATTTAGACATTCAAAGTTAGATAAATTCCCAGCAAGCTGAAAATCACTAAAATTGTTCAAAATACAATTGAACATGGAATTTGAATGTTCATCATCATTTCCGTGCATGGAAAAGAATTTATTCAAGGTCAAAATGCTAAAAAATAAGTTTTTCGCAATTTTCAGCAAAATGGGGAATTTTATCATAACAATACTCTAGACCAGAGGTCGGGAACCTTTTTACCATTAGAGGCCACATTTAAATTAGACAGCAATAAGAGAGGCCGCATAAGCTGATTGACCTAAGAAAGTGACTTTTATGCAATTATTACAGTTTTTCTATAGATTTAATAATTTATTGCATTATATAGAAAAAATAAAACATAATACTACAAAATTTTAAATATAATACATATGAAATAATATAAAAATATTATAAAAGAATACAATAAAAAATATTTTTTTATTCACTAAGTTAGTGACTTATTTGGCTTTGTTTTTTGTTTGACAGTAATTGTATATTTGGATTAAGTTTCGTAACACAGTTTTCGTAAGACTTTAATTGATCCATCCTTTAAATGTGCATCTGTAATTTGCGTTCTTAAACTTGTTTTTATTTTTGACATGAGAGAAAATGAGCAACAGTTGGTACTTCGAAGCAGGAAAGTAAACGGCGAGCATGTTCTCGAAGGCATGAATATTCAACAGCATTTTTCCAGATTTCTATGGGGATCCTTTTTAGCGTTAAAAAGGGATTTGATGATAGTATCTTCCCCTAAATCAATTAAGTCCATTTGTAGTTCTGCAGGAGCCACAGATATATATATTGAGTGTGGTTTAAATGCCAGTTTCATAGCGGGAGTGTGTTCGTCAGAAAATCTATTAGTATACTCTTCTATTAAACAATCCAAGACACCTAGATATCCATCGAATATTTTATTTTCACAGTTCAGCTCATTTAACATTTTAGTTAGCTCCGGGAAGTGTTCTGCAGATATTTCCGATCGACAAAGCAATGTTTTCAAAAATGATAATTTTTTTCTAAACGCTTGGATATTTCGACACATTTCATAAATATGCACCTTGCAGGTAAATATTTAAGTTGTTTTATTTTCTCATCATATCAGACAAAAATGCAAGGTTTCTGAGAAATACTTCATCTGATAGATCACATTGTTTTCCTTGTTCTTGATAAAAGTTTAAAATTTGTCGTCGTAAAGACAAAACTTTTGTCAAAACCTGACCTGTTGATAGCCAGCGAACCTTGCAGTAGAATGATAGGTCAACACTATACGTTTCCTCATCTAAAAAGAGCATCTGCCGAAATTCACGATGACGCATTGCATTTACGCGAATATAGTTGACAATGGCAATGGTTCTATCCAGAGAGTCTTGCAAAATAGTAGATTTTGCGCAAAGATATTACTGAAAAAAAATTTAGTGAAATTATATCAATTTTAAGTTTAAGTTAAGTTTAAGTTTTCCTTTTTTAACAAAGCAACGAATCCTTCTTTTTTGCTTCTCAGGGAAAGTGCGCCATCGGTGCAGACACTGACTTAATTACTGACATTCATTTATAATTTATTACAAACTTCTTTAAAGCTTTCGAAAATATCGGCTCCGCGAGTTCTTCCAGTTAGTGTACCCAATGCAAGTAGTTCTTCGTAACATTGAAAATCTTTAGTTATAGCACGAATAAAATACAAAACTTGTGCCGAATATGTTTTAACAGTGCTTTCATCTAAAGCAATTGAAATATAAACATCTTCATTTTGGATAATTGTATGAAGTTGTACTGTTACATTTAGCGCTAATTCATGCTATCGATCTGCTACAGTTTTTCTTGAAAGAGGTAATTGTTTGTATTTGTCGACATTGGATCTAACGTACTCACTGCTTCAGCAATACATTCTTTAATTATTTCAATGTCAGTAAATGGTTTGTCCCTTTTTCCAAGTATATGTGATATTTTATACGTAACAGCAGCTGCAGCGGAATTTTGCTTTACAAAGGCATTAAAGGATGCCTGCTGATGTAACTTCTCATTTTTCAACTTTTGAAGTGCAGCTTTTCGTGATTCACCTTCTAAAGGGAAAGATTGATGTTCTTTATGAGTCAAATAGTATTTATATGCATTCGTTTTTTTAAAACTACATACTTAAAACTGTATTGCACAACAAACACATCATTTGATCTTTCTCAGCAGTAAAGAAAAAATCTAACTCCCATTCCACATTAAATGTTCTGTTTTCATCACCTAATTTTCTTCTCTCACTATTTGACATGATGGATAAAAAAACGAATTCCAAATATCTTTAACAAAGTGTATACTTTCTAGAAATACAATAAAACCGTGTAACAGTTATAAGCACACACTGTTAACTACAGTTTGCTGAAGATCGCAACAGGGAAGCGCTGAGAGAAGCGAGTCAGAGAAGCCAAAGCAAGGTGTGACACTCAAATGGGAGATCTGAAACCGAGTTTTGTTTACTTCTTAGGTAGTTGGCGCTGCTATCGCTAATTTAAATTTTGTTTGCAAAGACAATCAGCTGACTAATGAATTGCTCTGTGTAATCGATGATGCAACCAATCAATATCGATGTAAACATATCGTCTTCTAGCATGTGGCTGCTTTGTATGACAAATTTTGTAAATAGTATTTTGTAATTTCAATTTATTTTCAAATAAATATTACATAGAACATTATTCGTTTCTTTTATATATGTAAATTAAATAAACATTGTGAAATTTTCAGTAAAGTGAAAAATTATTTATTTGGATATAAAACATTTCGGCAATACTCTGAAAAAAGCATAATTGATTTCTGAAATTCTGAAATCTCCGAATAAATGATTTATCACTTACCTGAAAATTCTACAATTTTTTAATTACCAATATTCCTTCTAAGTAAAAAAAGAAAAAAATAAGAAAAAATAAAAAACACACACAGATAAGCCGGTTCGTTTAGTTTATTCTTATTGCAACTTGGGGGGCCAAAAACTGTTTAAAAAATTAACATCGAGTGTCAAGTCTGAAACGGATGGTCTGTGGTCCAGAGCCTCACCCATGCGTGTTAGGATCCGTTTCAGACTAGTATTCTGACGTCATGTTACAATATGACTGTCTTTTCGTCTTTTTCGCGCAACTGTCATGGCGTTGATGTACAATAGTTGTTTGAAACGAACTCTACCATTTTGTACTAGGTGGCAAAGGGTCGCACAAGAACCTCGCGGAGGCCGCAGGTTCCCCACCTATGCTCTAGACAAAAATTGTTGATCATAATATTATCTACAAAAACCGTATCAATACCTTTTTTCCTACAAGCCACGGTTTCTAAGATATAATGATTCTAAAAGTTAGTATTTAATGGTTTCACCAATATATTGTCAGCAGTAAACTTTTCTTAGAACATTGAAATGAACCGAGACTTGTTGTGAGTATTTGTAAGAAATTTCTGTTGACTGGTGGGAGCTGTCATAAGTTCATCAAATAAATTATCAATTAACGAATATGTGCTAAAGTTCTGCAGCTTTGGTATTTCTCGTGCAATAATTATAGCTATTAAATACAACAATAACTCTGAAACATAACTTTTACAACTTTTTGAATCAATATATCTCAGAAACGGTGGCTCGTAAGAAAAAATATTGATACGTTTTTTGTAGATAATTTCATGGCCCACAATTTTTGTCAGATGTATTTTTATGATTAAGCTTAACATTTTGCTGATAACAATTTCACTGACTTTCAGTTTGATGGCCATTTATGTAGCTTCATGCTATTTTTTGGTCTAATTTGACCGAACTATATGGGTTACGAATGCTCTTTTATTTCAATATTCTTCCATTCATAAAAATAGATTATAATTTTCACCTTCTAAATAATATGATTCTCTAATCGATTCTATTCCTAGATTATCCCATTTTGAATCACTTGAATAATCCTTAAATATATTTTAAAAACTAACTTTTTCCTTTGAATTTCTTATTCTAATTGTACCTGAAACAAGAACAGTTTTTCTTACAAATGAATGTCTGCATAGTCGGATTGTGAAAAAGTGAAGAGTTTGCGCGAAAAAATTTGTTAGCCTCACAGAAAATCGGTATCAATAAAGAGACAGTGAATAGCAATGTACTTACTTAAATTAATATAATTTCGCCAACAGAATTAGAAAATCCACTAATAATATTCATTCGAAACTTCTATCTTCAATGTTTTATATTATATTATAAAGTAGAAAAGTACAATTCTCATTCTTATCCATTTACCAACTGTGATAAATTTAACTCAAATAGGTACGAAAGTCACTTCATTTTGTATGTCTTTAACTCTTCATTTGATCATTTTACATTGTATTAAGTAATTTCAAAAGCGGTAACGTCTTTTGTTAGAATCAAATAATGGGTTCTCGTAATTCAAAATTATGGTATCTCATTTATCTTTTCTGTGAGATAAAACGATTTAGGTAGCATCCATTATTAAATTTCCTAATTTTTCATTCATATCCCCCTGAAATACATGAAAGGCGAATATCTTCTGTCGTATCAATCTTATAACTCATAAAATTACTCCAATTATCACAAATAATGAGAGAAAAACTCGATTATTTCGTGGAAAATTTCGGTATATTTAGTAGGACTTAGAAAAAACAATTGTTTCAGTTAAAACGAGAATATTGGTTCGATAGCAAAAAATCCTAAAAAATCTTTCTAATTTAATGTGAGAATTGGTTAAATTGAAAGTTATTTACATAAAATCAGTCACATGAAAAATTTTCATTGATAACACTAGACAACAAACACTCAAAGTTACTCGAACCAAATAGATTGTGCATTTCAATGGTGGCGTTTCAAAAGTTAAAAAAAATATCAGTTTTTTTTACTCATATCTAAAACCTGTATATTGCAAAATACTTATAGTAAAATAATGAAAATTTCTACGTTTGGGTTTTTGGATACGATCTTTTTAACTACAATATTTTCAAAGGTACCGGAAATCGACTGTAACTTTTTATGTTAAATAGAATACTCTGTATTAATTTTTTTGTTAAAAATTTAACCATTGCAGACCCTTAAATATAAATTATTTTTTCACGAGGATACCCTTACAGATATGAAAATGATTTATATTCGGTAGCTTTCAGCAAAGTCAGACGTGTTGGAAACTATGTTGAAAAAATTTTTATTCTATTCGGAGTGTGTATAAAAAGTGTTCAAAATTTATTTTTTTTTTTAATTGAACCACCTGGTTCATTCTATCCTAATGCATTCAGGGATAAAAAATGAGGTAAATTCATGTATACTTTTCTATACTTAAATCTTACCATTATCCAGATATTGAATTTTTTCTGTAAATTTTTAGAGATACAGGTGTGGTCTAAATTTTATTTTGACCCGTTGATACAAGCACTAAGAAATAAAAAAATATTTTTTTCTACCTTGTCAAGGTCTATAAAAAAAATCAAATCAAATTGTATGTACTAATCCTATTCCAACTTCAGTCGTTTCCGAAGAAATTTGATATTTATGAAATTAAATTTTGAACACTTTTTATACACACCTAGTATAAAATGAAATATTTCTCAGCATAGATTCAAATACGTCTGACCCTGCTAAAAGCAACCGAATAGAAACCATTTCCAATCTTTAAGGGTAACCTCGTAAAAAAATAATTTATAAGGGTCTGCAATGGTAAAATTTTTTTTTTTTTAAATTAATATCTCAAAAAGTATGGATTCTTCGGAAAAAGTTTTCAGACAAAAGTATAGTAAAATTTCACGCAGATTTCAAATATGTATTAATATATAGGGTGTTCTATTCAAAATAACAAAGTTACAGTCAATTTACGGTAGAGCCGGAAGTCGGCCATCTTTGAAAATATTTTAGTTGAAAAGATCGTATCCTAAAACTCAAACGTAGAAATTTCATGATTTTACTATAAGTTATTTTGTCATATGCATATAGCTTTAACTCATCATGGGACACCCTGTATTGATTAGTTTGTTTAAGTTTTTGTTAGGTACTGTTTTCCAAAGGTTACTGGTTTTGATGGTTCTAATTTGATTTCTGTTGATCTGTATAATCCTTGTAAAGAATGAAAAATATCTGATTTTTGTTTTGGTTTTCATTTTCCTTCAATTAACATTTATGTTGTCTATAATCACGAAAGTGGGCGCCTCGACATTTATTGGCACAGAGCCGCAATTAAACAGCAATATCAGCAATGTCAGCAATAAAAAAATATATAATAAAACTACATGAGTATTTTCAAATTTACCAATCATAAAAATTAGAGTCTCGCATCAGCTTCTGCAACTGATTCAAAAGTTGGGGGTGCTACATTGGTAATTGCACGCTTGAAGATACCATATATGGTTTTTACGGAAACAACTCGCATTAGATTGTCGTTTCCTGGATAAAGATCTATCAGACGATCTAACTGCCAATTGGTCGGTGGTTTATTGTCGAATTGAAGAAGGACCATCGCTACCAGCTTTTTGGTTTTGTTGTGGAAAGCACCATTTGGATATTTGCAGCAAGGAGTGTAGATAATTGGAGCTCCAAGCACGCCAGAACTCTGATTTGTTGTATCTGCTTAAAATGGTTTAGACGATGTGGAATGGAATTTTTAAGATCTTCCTGGGACAATGCAACTAAATTTTGGCTAATCAAGAAATATCTGGCCGTCAGTGCTCGCATGTCCATAGTGTCATCGGGTAAGATGGGTAATTGCTCGGGAGTTGAGGATTGCTTCTACCTGCGTGAGAATAGTGCAGAAAATCTTGAAATCGAGGTTCTTGTTTCCAAGAACACCATTCAAGTGATATTTGAATTATTTCACTGCGGTCTACCAGAGACCCCCACAGAGTGGGGAGCGAGAGTTATTAAATGCCATGTAACTCTATTCTAGTTGAAGTGAATCCAAATCTCCTACCAACGTTCAAGTCAAACTAGTTACTAGATCTAAATGCACAGCACGGGTGATGAAATACGTGAAAATGCTCATGGAACCTTTGAGTATCACCGGACTAAGCATCTAACCCTCTTTTAGAAGGTATGTTTGTGCCAAATCTACACAATACCCGCTAAAAGGAAAAACTGGAGTTACCTTGGAAGTTGATAGAGTTCTCATAATCTGATTAATGTGGACAAGTTTTGTACGAAAATGTTATTTACTTTCTAAGTACAAAACTACCTTCGTTACTGATCCAAAATTTGTATCTTGTCTGTGAAAGCATAAATTGAGTTTTACCTTGTGAATATTTCAAATTATAGGGTGGTGATTAAAAGCTTCTGAGGTAGGATAATGGGATATTTCTGTTTGAATCTCAGTTGCGAATGCTTTGAGGCCATTAATTCTGAATGACCCAGCTTCATCTAACATTTTTTCAATCTAAAAACTTCTAGATTTAGAAACATTTTAACCATTTTTCAAAAATTGAATTTATGTCTTAAATTATTCAAGCTGAACTGAAGAACATAAGGCAACTGCTGCTTTTTGCCTAACACTAATATAGTGAGACATTTTGATTCTTCCTAAATCTTGCAAGATAGGCAATTACTCTGATTGGCTTACCATAGGTAGTAAATAAATTGAAAATATAACTATGCTTCCGTGAATCTCGATTCTTTATGAGTATATGTCAATGTTATGACTTCTTTACGGACCTCAAGAATAGGGTTAATATTTTTAGTCATGGTAACGGGTCAATTTTCTCTACCCTCACGTAGAAAAGAAGGACCATGCCACCAAAGTTCGCCACTTTTTAGAAATAACGGATCTGATACGAGATTCAATTATCACTAGTATTTTGAGCGTTTTCGGTTATCCGCTGTATTTTCCCTTCTCCATCACTCACGAAAAACTTTCACGTACTTGGATCCTTTTGTTGTGTGTTAATCAATGTTCTTTTCTGTTTTGTATTTATTGGACTAATTCATTTAACTACTTATAATTAATATTGTCAACTTGATAACTAATGTAAGTCGATGTTTCCTAGCCTAAAACGTTCCTTCAGTGTTAGATTATTATTTGGTTCTCAGTCTTAGATCTTTTCAATGGATATATTTTAAATTATATCTTGTATTTAATCTCAAATTAGTTTTTCTAGTGCTATTTCAACTACAGTTGGAAACATTGGAAAACAAGTTATAATTCTTATCCACTCAATTTACAGCTAGCTCTACTAAAAACTTTTTTTTTAACATTTAGATCTCCCAAGGTGACGATGAGTCTGGATTTGCACTTTTCTTATGATTACTTCCAATGTGAGGTTAGAAAATAGTTTCTAGTATCTGATGCAACTTCTTCCCTCACTATTATATGGTATTTATTAGGCTACTGTATTTGATCTTGGTAAATATGGGAATAAACAGAATAGGGCTAAATTGGTTAAGTAAGGTTAAGATATTTCCATCGATTTTTAAGCTTCAGTGGATCTATTAATTTCACTCCTTGTAAAAAGTCTGGAATGTGGGATAGCTGATTGCCAGACATCATCGTCTTATATTTCAAGCGCTCTCAGGTGTAGAGCTCTGGAGTTCCTGAATCTTTCATACTTCGCGAGAATGTGGATAGAAGTTTCATCATATCTGCATGAAAATCTGCACACCGTTTTATCTGCTGGGTTGTTGAGCAACATTGCCCCGATAGAACCCCTTAGTTAGTAATCGTATATTATTCTTACTTACATTGATACATTCAGCAGATCTACTCTAGTTATAGTTTTCTAGAAGAGTCTTTGCCTTCTTCAGCCCTTTGCTTTTGCTCCTATCTACCTCTTTTCCAGTGTTTTCCCATTATTCTGTAGCTGACACCACAGAAGAGTTCGAGTCCCATATAGGGCTTGCCTGCACTTGCTTTGGTGTATCCCGAAATCCATTGTAGGGTAATTTCATTTTTTTCGTCTAGCCCGTTTAATTTTTGTATGCAAACCCACGAGTTTGCATTTCATGAAATTGTAGCTTAGAGATCTAATGGCTACTTAACTATCGGACAGGATGATGATCTTCTGTTTGCGATTGTTTCTCCCTAGATTCAGCTTTTTCAATTGCATAGATTTCTGCTTGAAAATGCTTGGTTCGCTGCCCAGGCTTTCAGAGCGTTTGGTTCTGGGCACGTACCTATTCCAGTTTCGTTTGCTCTATTAACTATAATCGCCACTCTGTTTTTAAACTGCGTTTCAAAATTATAATTCACTTATTATGTAAAATGTTGAAAGTGAAAAATTTATTCACTGGTACGATATCAAAATGTCGATTAACCACAAAACAAACCTAATTTTGTTAAACGGTAACGAGATAATCTCATAAACAGAAAGTTCATTATCCATCGACATCAACCTCAAACCAAATTACTTTTCCAATTTATTTTCTCAATCGCTATATTAAATTCAGCACACGTTTAAGGTTTTCCTATTTTATTAAGTTTTAAAATAAAATTTGCATCTACTTAGAATCTTTCTAACTTGAATTAGATCAATTTCTAATCTATACCGTTATTAAACTTGCATATCCTATATCGTAAAATGTGAGATAAGACTTGCATGAAGTCTCTTCACTCGACTTAACTCAATATTAATCCTAAATCAATAACATGCACCAACATTTGAGGTGATACGATCTGATACTCAAAACCTAATTATTTATATATTGCCTAGTACTTTGCTAATGATATTAGGGTATATCTGTCTTAATATTATCTCCGTATAGTGAAGTCCCTAAATATTCCATAAACTGAGACAAGTTCCTCATATTAAATCGTAAAGCAGACACGCGATGCATAAAACGTAGCTATAGTTAAACCTTGACTGAGAGCTTTATTTTATGCAAATTAGTTATAAGCTTGTAAAATATGAACGTGCTAATAATTTTAACATCAATAATTGTGTTTCTATGATAAATATAAAAGTCTCGTCTCATACACGATGACAAACGAAATTAGTATTTGTTTTTTTATTCGATTTGATTGAAAATGAACCACAAAAAACATAGAACAACTCCACGATAAACATTTTCTCCTCATTTCCCTGTAACATCATAATGCTTTTATCAGGTTTAAGCAAGATTAACCTTATTGAGGAAAACCTGACGAGATTCACGATAAGACGCATCAGGTTAACCCTATTAAAAATAAATAAATTTTCATCAGGTTTCTCTGATCATGTCCACATAAGAAATATCTCAGAGTCATCTGATTGATGAGGAAAATATTTCTTATTAGGTTATCCTGACGAGGTCCACACTAGGTTAACCCTATTGAAAGTGAAATGTTTTACATAAGATCTTCCTGATCACTTCTATAGAAGGAATCTTTTAGGTTTACGTTACTTGAAAAATAATATTTTTTTCAGAAAGTCGAAGTTTGCACGTCAATATTCCCGAATATTGATATTAGAAAATCACTCATTTTAGATCATTCAATTAAAACCTCCTATAAATTTCAATATAACGGAGCTCCAATTTTACTTCTAGAAATTGCTTATTCATTTGGCTGTTGAATTAGATATCAAACTAAAGTGTGAAAACACTTCAGTAGATGCAGTTAGTCAATAATATATAGAGCAGTTGAGGTCAATCTATATCGGATCTAAATCTTTGCGCGAATAGAGAATTCTGAAGTTAGTTGTAACATCGCTTTTATTTCTTCAGTGCTTGTATTGGAAACGTTCGGATCTACCGAACGTTCTCTCTAATCCAATTGTATGACATTACTACCGTCCAATGTTGTCACTGTTAATAATTTTCCCATTTATTTGAGACTGAAAATGTTGTATTCTATGAAAAAATAGAAAACCAAATTTATTTTAAAGTAATGTAAAAAACCTTATAACGTTCAGAGGGTTTTGAAAACGTTATATAAGTACTTATCCATGTGATGCAAATGTATCGGAAATGTGGAAAGTAACCCGAAGAAAGATTGAAATGAATAAAAAAAAACATTCAAGTGTAGCGAACAAAATAACACTTTTTTTATTAACTGATTTTATAACAAATCAAAAATTGAAATAAAGAAAAAAAATCATTCAAGTATAGTGATCAAGACAGGGTTTTTCGAAACAAGTAATACATTGAAAAAACTACTTTTTTATGATTTTTAGAATTATTCATAATTGGAAATTTTCGAAGGAGAAAAAAGTGTTGTAATTACTTCTATTCTTCTACTTTTGTTTTTTTCTTTTTGTTCCTCATTGATGTTCTTTACATCCTCTAATAATAGGCTACTTGCATACTTCTTTTTATACCTTAACTACGTTACGTATAACGTTCTAAATCATACTTTTTTTTTTAATTTTTTTAAACGGTATATTCATAGGAGAAATGAATTTAAATTCCTAAGTGATGCGCTAAAACTCATTTGTTGTCACATGACAGTGTGACGTTATGTGACGTATAAAGTAAATAAACAGACTTAAGTGAGGTTAGGAGTAAATATAGAGTGAAACAGAGCTGTTGGGATTCCTTTAGAAAAACACTCGTACTGTGAGTATTCAATTTTGTAGAATACAAGATGACGTATCGTTTGTGGATTGTACCAGAATGTACAAATACTAGTATAAAAACACCAAATAAAGTTTTCGGGCAAGTCCATCGAGAGGAAAAGAGACGAAAGCAATGGTGTCAAGCTATAAGAAAGAATTATTCGAAAATTAAACCTGGCAGCCCAATATATGTAGAAACATCAATGAATATCAACATTACAGAATTAGCAAAAAGAGATTCACACGAAATATTCTAGAAGTTTCCTTATCATCACCCATTTAAAAAGTAATGAGAAATCCATCTTCAGAGTTTACGAGGGGCGAGGCAGTTATGGTAAAACCAAATTTTCTGAGTAAATATGTACAAACATCTATCAACATGATATGTAAAAGTTTTTTCGCCGTATAACTTTAAAGCTGTTGATTCAGCTACGTCGAAAGCTTCTATCAAAACATAACGTTCAAAACTATCTTCTTTATGACTCCATTTTAATAAAGTCTAAGCAAACAAAAGTGATAATGACGTTACTATGAGAGTCTGATCAGTAGTATTTACGTATCTGCTTTTACTCCACATATTTCAGCATCTACTTTAGGTAGATTGGCCGATTAATCCTATGTTGGCCATCATTTCAATTAGAATAGTCTTTAAACACTTATAAAAACACAAATCAAACTAAACAACCAATCACCTCCACTCACAACAAAATAATGGCGTTTGAAAGAGATACGCGGCGACCACGTATCAGTATTTACTTACTTTCTACGTCACAATCGCAGTAACTGAGAGAAACATGTTTTCTGTCACGTGTTATTATTCAAATTATCATCAATATTATACAAGTTATAATATTATACAATTCTACCTAAATTTATAAATAAGAAGTGATATATGAATTTTTAATTATGTTAAATACCCAAATTACAAAGCGCTCATCAGAATCACTGCGATAGTATAAAACGTAATCCTAAATATTTGATTTCGCACACTGGTCAAAGACAATATAATTATAATTATTCTATTTTATATTATTACTAAGCTTTTATAACAGTGAGAATGTGACATAACATATAAGTATAATCTACAAAAACTCAAACGTAATACTCTAAAAATAAATGAGTAATTTTATATGCTAATTCACAATATCATATTTTGTCAAACTCACTTTGTTATACAGATTTGAAACTTCATTAATAGTGAAATTCCCGCGTGAATAGCTCCATTAGCAAAAATAATTAAAATCGTTGTAGCTTTTTAAAAATTATGGGTGAAGATATTTAATTTCTCTATATGTACCAGGTGGGCAACTAAGAACGGCCGTCGTCCATATCTTAATGATGGATTATATTACAGCTTCAAAGCAAAATTTTTGGTATTTACTCGCCTTTAGTGGCACATTATGGACGATAATCAAAACCAAATTGCACATTTTTTGTGTTTGGTGCATCTCTTCAAATAAGAGGGGGGGAAGTGGGAGCTTTTTAATAGTAAAATGCCTGATCTACTTAGCCGACTTTTATAAACTACATCTTGTTTGAAACAGCTTTTATTTAGCAGTACAAAATAAATGAATTCTATTTCAATTTCGTTACAACTGAATGCAATTTTTCCTTGATATCCTTGAATAGAAGCATGAAATCATAAAATTAACATCATAATAGCAACAGCATCTTTTTCCGTTCCGATATATCTTAACCTTTGAACTCCGGTGCTTTTAAAATTAACGTAGATATCGATGCGGTATCCCTTAAGGACCCCATATGAAATATACAGAAGAATATGAAAAGAAAGGCCAGTTGAAACTTCGTGAGAAATTTCACACAAATAACACAGTTAAAAAATAAATACATTACATTAAGAAAAGAAAACTAAAGTGGGTAACATAATATTCGTAGGGTCTAACAAATGATTGCCTATTCTAAACTACATACTCCGTATAAAATTGTTCATTTTTTTTTCGATTAACTGCACATACAAAAACTGGTAACACCTTGCTAGTTTTCTAACAACTGTCTCACCTGTATCTTGGTGAAGATCAACTTATTCTCGAGCCTCGGATCAAACACCACAATCTTTTGAAGCTCTTGTTAAATGTAATTTATGAAACTTTATTTACTTCGTTTTCTCATGCTGCTTTTGGTAAAGCCCTCTCCCAGTAGTAGAAGAAACGAACGACGACGTGATCTATTGTTATTCTGAAAATCAAGATTTTTTTCCAAGTATAACGCAAATGAATTGAGAGCATCGATATCAACCATGCTCATGAAGTGACTAACGAGCCGTTTGTCTAATACATGAATATTCTCTTATCAGTTTGTCAGCGTTATCAACTGCGCCCTTGGTTTTGAGATAATCTGAAATTATTTCTGGCTTATTTTTAGTTTCAGGATAAATTTTGTCATTGTTATATTACGTAGAAAGTAGGTGAACCATTCCATTTTTTTGAGGAATGTACGAAACAATCGTTAGGTCTTCAGTACACAGAAACATTGATGATTCTGGAGGCATGGAAATCACACTAAGCTGCGGTGCTGTGTCGGGCTTATTTCTGCGAAGTATTCCCAAAGTGTTAATTGTTTCGCTAACTAATTTGCAAGTGGGATTCTCTTAAAATTGTCTGTTGTTATACCGCGCCAGCTACTGTGGTATGTTTTAACAAAATATGATGTATCACGACACTCTAGTTACTTCCTGCGTTTCCTGTCGAGAACTTCCTAGTATACACTTGAAGATTACAAAGATATGTTTTCACGTCTATGATTAAACAAATTCTCATACCATGACACCCCGATCTTGATTTTAAAAACTAAAGGGATACTTAGCTCTAAAACAAACTAACTCTTCATCAATTGTAACGCTTTCGTATTGGTGAAAAGAATTCTTATATTTAACAACGAACATATCCCAAATTTATCTGATTGCCGGTAATTTGTCATTATTTCTTCTCTCTTCTCGTGTAGATTTTTCGTCGAATCGTAAAAAGTCAATTATTTGCTCAAATTTATCTCTAGACTGTAAATAACGACCAACGTATGGACCTATTCGTTCACTACATTTCCTGAATTGATCGTTTTCTACATCTGTGTGCTCTAGCTTTGATCATACTGGCTATAAAACTATCTAGTTCGACCTTCTCGACCGGTAACCATGTTTTTGTTTGTTTGAACCTCATTCCAGTTATTGTAATATCTAAGAGCTTCTTTGTTGGTTTGAAGCCAAATTAACTCCTCCCTTTGAGTCGTAAAAAGCAACGCTTACAATATTTCTACCTTGTCGTTTGATAAACGCAAATTGTGAATTTTGCCATTTTAGATCAGACTTTGAGGTATACATTAGCAATTTCAAATCAAATGGTGTTAGGTACGATACGTTGAGGTTTGGGTTCCTGATCTGAATCTTCTTCACTTTCGGTCCGGAGTTGACTCACTTGACCTCACTTGTATCTGTAATATGATATTCGGTTTGTTAAGTTTTTTTTTTTTTCGAACATTTTGAATATTCCTTTGCTCACGTATTGTTGCACAGTAGTCACTTCTGATTCATTTATTCTAATATTCTAGTTGAAAAAATTGATTTGTTATCTACCTCCCACTTCATAAGAAACAATCAAAACCTCGGAATGTATTCGAAGTCTTCCTCTACCTATCTACAGTTTAAATCAAAGTAAATGTTAGTAACGTTGTGGTGATTTTATTTTTTATATTCGTTGCTTCTTTAATTATTGAGCTCTCAAAAATTGCAGTTATCTTTATCGATTTTCATTTGATTAAGCAAATTTTGTATGATAGTCTTCATATAAACTAGAACTTAGAGATTCCTGTTTAGTTATATTTTTTATATGTTAGAGCATAAGCTCCTTTAATTCGAATCTGTTAGTTCTAGTCGTTCCTTATTCAGTAATTTCCATCTGTATTCCTGTATCCTTAATTTTTTTCCTCAGTTTTACAGCTGCCAGGTTGGAGTTTCAACCACACCGAAAGAACTCAACCGGTACACCACACACAAACAGAATCAACTCAACTTCAACAACTGGGAATTCAGTTGAGGGCTGTAACCATCCCTGTCTTACCTTCAATATATATTTGAGTTGTTTTTAATATATAACTGCTTTTATTTGTTGTGATCTTTTGGATGCCCAGTTAATGCGATATTTTTGTATTAAACTTATTTGTTGCTGAAACATTTGAGTTTGATAAATGTTGGCGACCAATTTAATATTAATTGTCATAGCTAGAGGAGCAATTGCCAGTTCTATTTTAACATTAAGAAAAATATTGTACTGGGGTCCTTCGAAGACTCACCATCTGTATTCTTCGGTTAAATATGTAAAAAGTGAGAATTTTTCCTGAAACATCCAGTGAGGTGATGAAGTAAGTTTTGTTAAATTTTTTCCATTATACAAAAATTTTATATTTGTTTGACAGTGTATATGTATAGTATACATGCCAGTAAAAAATAATCAATTGGATTATGATTCAATTCTCTTATTAAAGAATTTTGGTGTGAATATTAGGCATTAAAAACACATGAAATTTATGATAACACAGTCAAAGAGCACAATTCTTGAAACTTTCGACATTATCCTTGCCGGCGCCATACTGTTTCTTATCTTACAACCCTTGTTTTGAACTACAACTATGAGGAATTTATACATAACAGAGCTTTTATGAAAGTTTGCGGAAGTTTGATATGTGTGTGTATTATGAATTATAAGATTTATTGTAGTGCTACAAAAAAACAAAACTTTGCTTCATTGCTTATTGTTTTGAATTCAAAATAGACACGGGTGGAATAGCTTCGAAAATCCAATCAAAAGAAAATTCTAGTCTCAATTTCCACTACGATACTGTCTATAATTCAAAGTTATACCCAGTTTATCTATGAGTAAGTAGCATAAGTTTGGAATCATTACTAAATGATAGTAATAATAATGAAGAATCTTCCTTTGTGACTTTGTGATGAATTCATTGAATTATTTAATTTATATCTAAACAATTTCATATAAAACAATTTGGGTATCAAATTATATCACATATATGGGAAATTAAGCATAATTCACCTCAATTCAAATGTGCACCGAATTTTTTTCCCTTTTTGTGCATCTTATCCTTTTCTAGAAAAACCAGTTATCTTTCATGTTCTTTCTAGAAAGGATAGCGAACACAACTGCTCTTTCCAGGAAAAATATTCAAAAGATCCCATTTCTCTTTTAGTTGAAGTTCTTGATGTAGATATACAATATGTGAAATAAGGCTTCTTCAAAATTGGTATCACCTGCAGCTGGGAAGACAAATGAAACTATTTGAATTTTTTTGAAGTTACTGAAGCAACCCAAACCTCAAACCAATTGATTTCGAGGGGTAAGCCTTTGTGTATAAAATAACTGGGAATCACCCTAGATAGTGAAATCTTTGGAAAAGGCAAGATTAGGAAGTTACTAATGAAGGCATAGAAACTTTGATGGTGTGCAGGAGCTGCGCAGGAAATACTTGGCAATGTAACTGAAAAAAACTGTAGAGGATGTACACGGTTGTGGTGATACTAATAATCATTTATAGGTCAGTGTACTCTGGCGCACTAGAACTAGTCTAATCACCAACACTTCGGATCTTCAGAGATTTTTAGAAGTTATAATCATCTCTCATTCAGAACTCTCTGAAAGAAATGAGATCAGCTGAAAAATTTGTGCATCTCAAGTACCACAGCAAGAAAAGAGGACAAATTAGAGATTTTTATCGGTTTTCTTGGAAAGCACATGTTTCTCGATTCAATATCAAGATGGGTTGAAAGTCATGGTATCCGATTGAACATATGGACTGTTGCAAACTCGCCCACTGATATAGACCGGGAAACCAGTCCTGTTCCATTTTGTTGATCTATGATAGGATACGCAGGGTACTTTTTGCTATATCTGTTTACCTATTCTTTGTTACCTGTTCACAGTGTGTTACGACTATTTTCATAAAGACAATTATTAGAAGGCATTTTTATTTGCTTGTAGGAAAATAGAAATTTACATTAAACGAAATTTATAGATTGAGATAATACTATTTAAGGCTCGAGCAGCCGTAGCAGGCAATAAATAATTTGATGTCATAGTAAACAAATCTGGACAGTGGAAGTAAGCCACTCGTTAAATTCAAATGAATTAGATAAGTATTTAGTGATAACAGTTAGTGGATAGTGAATTCTTCAGTGTGTATAGTTTAAGTGTATGAATAAATTCCGTGAGTAGGTGTATATAAATCATTTTCAACGTTAAAAAACTGTTAAAATGGATAAAAAGAACACTATAGTACAATATAACAGGATTGAAAGATACAAGACATCACGAGCGATTAAGAAAAGCACCAAATTTAAACAAAAAATTCACAGTTTCAAAATTCCAAAACTGTTTTTATACAAAATAGTGAGGATATTCAAACTGATCAGTTATTCGCAACGTTACAAGAAGTGAACTGAATATTCTAGTCAGATACTGACAGCAAAATTAAGTAGCATATGATAAGATTTTTGCAGTATTATTATATTAATATATAACATAACGTCACTTTCTGCCTTTCCAACAATATATTCGCAGTATAATAATTCTCTTTTCATCACATAATTAATGTGACAAATAACTGATAGACATATTCTGTCAAGGTAGCGTTCTAGGCCCATTTCTGTATCTAATATTCCCAGCAGACGTTCCAAGCACAGATAATACCTTCACAGCAACCTTTGCAGATAACAAGACAATCATGGCAACTGATGTAGACCCAACTGTAGCTGCAGAAAAAGTACAAAATCATCTTAAATCACAAAACTGGCTCCTGCAGTGGAAAAGGAACGTTAATACCAGTAAATCGGAGCAAATAACAAAGAAAATCTGTTTTTCCCCAAATGTTCAATCATCAATATCCTTATTCCTATCAAACCAGTTGTCGAGTACTTAGGGTTGCATTTAGATGAAAAACTTACATGAAAAACACATATCAAACATAAAAGAGAACAGTTAGATTTGGAACTAAAAAATATGCACTGGCCAGTCAACAAAAGGTTTCAACTAAGACTCAAAAATAAATTGCTCATCTTCCAAACTGTATTTATAACAATCTGATCGTATAGAATAGAACTATGGGGCTGCAGTGAACCTTCACATACCAAGATACCAAGATCCAATCCAAAACACTCCGTATGTTGAGAAGACCGTACCAACAAAACAATTCATAACGATTTAAACATCCCACTAATGTGATGTGATGAAGAAAAATTCCAAAAGTGCTTTAGGTATATTAATACAAAAATATTTTGTCAAGGCTTCCTCCACGACTTTCTGGTCTGTCATGAAATAATAAAATAGTTTTTGTTCAAGTGTCTGGTAAGTTTCCACTCCTTAGTTTCACGAGTACGCCTCCGCTTTAAGTCACGTCTTCGCAATGGCAGACAAGCCAGCATATGTTCATCTGTATCAAGGGTATCTTTTTAAATTTAACGAATCGTGTACCAGATACAATCCTTCTTATATAACAACTCCTGCGTCTACTAACTACGTTGATCGTAATTTAATAATTACAGAGTAAGTTAACTTTGAAATTATCAAATTATAAATCCACTATCAATACCTTGATAAAAAAAACGCATAATTACCGTTTCCACAATTTAATCAATTCGAGAAGGATAGACATCAATTTTAATAAATTTACATTATTCTCCGTTCATTCTTTTTCTTGATTTATTTATTTTGCATTCATAAATTTGGTGGAGCAATCTCATTGTAGATAACAAAAGCTATACTTCCTAACATGTGAGGGTAACTATTTTTCATTAAATGCATGTATTTCTTGACCTGTCTTCTCTATTTAGTCCAGAGAAGTAGGGTTAAAAAATCCAACTAACATCAACTTTATCCCATAGGGATAAACATGCTCACGATAATTTTCCTGAATTGCCTAGTACTCGAAAATCCATTCTTTCACGATAATAATTGTTACTTTCGCGCAAAAGCAGATTGAAGATATCCCATCTATAGAAAATATTAAAACATTAAATAAGTGGATATTGGAAAAAAATTGGGCCACCCTAAATTTCACGGAACTTGTAAACGTATTTGAAAATTTGCGGTAAGTTGAAGCAAAATAACAAAATGAGATTAACAATATATGGAAATTGGGCTGGCTGGTAAGATAATTGGGATTCAGAGGAATGTTTGGTTATAGTTTTCGTTTTGTCACCATCTGTGCTTTCTTTCTTTCTTTAGTTGATGAGTAATTGAGATATTTTTGTGTGTGAGTTCATTTTTGGGAAAAGAAATATCACGTACCATTATCATCTTGGTCCACAGTTTCTTAGATGGTCTCAGCAACTAACGCATAGATGAAACCAAGTTCGTCTGTAACTGCAACGTAGAAATGTCCGTCCTCATCAGTATTTGTGACAACTGTCTACATTGTAACGTTATTGCACGACCCCTCACAGTTTATACACAGATAGGTACATTCGAGTCCCGCTTTTGAGCAGGTATTCACGCATCTGCATGACAATAAACGTAGCAGTTCGGGAGGAACGGAGGCTTGTAGAGAGGTAATCGGTTCCAGACAATTTGAGGCTCACTCCCAGACACAATCTTCCACATTTTTCTTAACTCCCCGACATTGCTGCTCCTGGTGATTCACCCTAAAACTGTTTGTGTATTCATAGTTGCTGATTTAGTACATTGTACAGAAATAAAATACTATAAAATAATTTCTTGGAACAGACTTTAATTGTAGGTGGAACAGCACAGGTACAACAACGACATTATTCAGTTTCAAATATACCTGTGTCGATTTATTTCATGAAATATACAGTATCTACAACTTTTCTTAGAGCTGCTTTGTTACTTACACTACTAAATCTCACGTTGGCAAAAAGTTTGCTCTAGGAGCAAGACACAAAAAACTTGTATATGAGAAGCGTAGGAAATTTTGTATACTTTTATTTTGTGAAAGAATAGGATTGTTCTGAAAAACCTATCGTTCTAGCCAAAAACTGAAAAAATTGCCACATTTTTTTAAAACTTGCCCTAAAAATGAGGTTTCGAAACAGATATGTCGAAACAAACTTCAAATTCGTTATTATTGTCCCAAATACATAAATGGTGATAAAATCAAAACTATAGCAAAACTTTCCTCTGAGATTCCTAGTATTTCCAGCCTAAATATAGAGAAAATGTTTCTTACGAAGTTGGTGTTTTCCAATTTTGGAAATTCAAAATTGCTGAAACTGACAAAATAAACAAGATTTCCATAGTATTATTCAGATTTATAAAATATCCTAGCTAATCAATCAATCACGTACTCGAAATCACAAACTAGGACTCTGCCATCTGTTATTTTGGCTTGCCATATGAAAATTTATAACTGAAGTTAACCTTAATTTTCCAATGTTCCTTAATAAGAGTCCATCGTATACTTCTTTATGGTTTCATCCGTTCCGGACCTGTTCAGAGCTCGTAGAATGAACTACTGCTATGCTATATCGAAGGCTTCAGAAAGATCCAATGACCAGATTCCTTACAGTATTTTATCAGAACCTAGGATTTTGCAATTTGTTATTTCGGCTTATCATATGAAAATTTATAACGGAAGTTAACATCAATAAATTTTCCAATGTTCTTTAATAAGTATCGAAGGCTTCAGATAGATCCAATCACAAGATATTATATGGCTTCACTCTACGTCTCGTTTCCTTCACGAGCTTTTGGAGACAGATGTTATTCAAAAGGATTTTCAAACCTCTTCGTTAAGTGTGGATCAGTAGCAACGAAAAACGCTTACCGACAACACGATTAAACACCTGGCTGTTTACTAGAATTTTTTCACTTTGAAACCCGTAAGGGCTCTCGAAGTGATTTGTTTTCATTAGACAGTTCGATACTTCTGAGCTAATCGTTTAATGGCGGCCGAAGAGGATATTCAAACTCAGGTTAAGTTAATTTCGATCTCGCATTAGAACTTTTTTTCTAGATTTCGGTGGGTATTGATTTCGTTTTGTTATTTTTATTGTGCTTGACCGTATAAATAAATTTATTTTCAAAAAAAAAATTCAAAAACATCTACTTATAGACTTTAATAAGGCATAAGGTTTCCTACAATTCTCATATAATCATAATTATTTTTGCAAGCAAAAATGGAAGAGTTATAAGCGTAGAGGACTCGATTTTCGAGTCTGCTGAGCTGCGTCGCAACCTTATTCGGAATCTATTAGAGAATCTAGAATCATTATGGGCTGATATGTTTCCAATTAGAGACATAATATTCCTTATAGAGAAAAGTTGGTGATGGATTCCTAACTTTCCCGGACTAATTGTTCTGTCCCGATTCAAAGGAATACATTTCAACGAAAATGATATATTAAGTTGTTATGATAGTAGCTCTCAACTGGGCCACTTAGCTACTAACAAGCCACTTCTCTTGTTTCCGATACCCCAAAACTAGTTACTTCGGATATGAGCAATGTACAACTAGAACTACGTTATTTCCTGTGCCAACTACAGCCGGATATATCAGCTTTCATATACTCGCAAGAGGTAAGGAGAAATTGTCAGACTTGAACCAAACCAAGGGTCAAGGAAAGTTTATGTTTCAGATTTACTTTAATTTACAGTTAAATTTTGAGAGACGGTCGAATTTAATGAAGTTTGCAATGAGAAGTCAAGCGCATCAAACTTATAAATATTGAGAACGAGTTTATTGTACAACGCACATGAAATTAATATTAAAAGATGAAATTAAAACATGAAACGTGTAAGATGATAGTAACAAACAATTACGCCATTATCATACACTATAAATTGAATTGGATATTTGACGAAAACAATTTTTCATGAGAACACGAATTATCTTACGATAAGAAAAATGTATCTTCAGCTTTCTTCACGTTTTTCATGTCAAAATTCCGTGAAAATTAGTTCTGATACTCATACGAGGGATGCTACATAAGTTTTGAGATGTATGATTGTGTCAAATTTGATATTGTCATCACGAAGTTTGACATTTTTAATGGTGAACATACCCAGAACGCGTTGTTATACGATTGCTATTTGAGTTGTTCACGAATACTTGAAACATTCATTTTAATCAGAAAATGGAATTATATCGCAATCATTTTCGTACGATGAGTTTCTATGACTTTCGACGTGGGTCAAATTAACAGCAGTGTGCTTATCAAATCGTTTCGACTTATGATGATGAAGCATCATCTGGAACCTCCGAGTTTCCCAAAACGTATGAAAAGAAAATATTGAATTACGATGTATCCAACCGTTGTATTCAATAAACATGTTAGATAACCTAAATAAATCTGTAATTTCCACATCCAGCTGTCAGAATAAATTGAGCTTCACAATCAAATATGTCCACACATTATATTATATTTGTAGTTTAGTTACGAGGGTTGGTATTTCAGTTTTGCCATGCCAATGATGTGAATATGTTTGACATTTTTATTGGTAAACGTACTTATATATATACTGCTATATGAGTTGCTTACAGATACTTGAAACATTCATTTTATTACAAAAATTTATGATTTTCGATGACTTACGACCAACAGTACTGTGACGATCAACTCGCTCGACTTTTGGTGATGAAGCACCATCTCGAGCCTCCGAGTTTCGCTGCTTTCCGAATTCAATCTTGGTCGCCCTTCGCTACAGGATGTGTTTCGTGTATTTTATCCAAAATCGGGTGTTGTGCCAGGTAACCAGGTAACCAGGTAACATTTGGCTGTCAAAAATATTTGTTCGCTTTGGGTACCGCATAATTAGACAATCGCTCAAAAAAAGCTTGTGTCCATTGGTGCGAAGGAAAAAAAATTCAATTGCAGTACTTTAGAAGACGTTTATAGGATCGTGACAGATACCGAATCATTCCAAGTAACACACAGCACACTCTTTTATCACAGAGTTGTTTTATAAATATCATATAACTGCTGTGTGAGAAATATGTTGAGTTTTTAAGAGTAATATTAGAGGTAGAGCCAGTGACCAATATTAGGTGGTCATTACAAAAGTCAAGAAACTTTTCACAGTCAAACCTTAATACCTACAGATGCTGAAAAGCCTCTTCTGGCAGCCCTATGTGGCCGGGGTGAACTACCCTAAATTTTTAAAGATGGTCAGAAATAACACTTATTCTTGTTAAAGTATAGGTCATGAAGTTCTAGGAAATTACTTTCGCCAGTATTGTTACTTTTTGCCAGAAGATTTACATCCATCCCAATTGTTGACAGAAATTCCATCACCAACAGTCTGCCAGAGCGAAAAATGTGTCCGTGCGAGTGCAAGCAATGCATGGAAACCTGTAAGCTAGAGTGAGAGCGCTTATTGAGCATCTGTAGACTTTATTGGACGTACATTTAGAATATTCTTTAGGTAAGAGGAAACACATGTGGAGAGAAAAATATATATAAGCTGATTATATATAATTAAAGAAAAACTTTATTATTTTAATTGAAAAATACAAAATTTTTGTGCTAAACGGTAAAATTTTATCACCAGTTTTTTTGCAAATTGCACAAATCATTTTTTAAAAATGCAACAAAAAAACTGAGTATAAAAAAAATCTGCAGCAAACGATTCTGAGGTATTTTATAATGGAGTAGGAGAATACCTCACGATACTTCAAAATTTTCTTCACATGAATATGTTGTCAATTTATTCTGATAACAAAATCAACGCACGAGTAAAACTGAACTGCACTAGACCTTCCACGAATTGTAATTTCCAAAGGAGTACCTAAAATTACCCGTTTTAATATTTTCTCACAGTAGTTTTGTAAATGACCTGAAGAATATCTGCGTCAAAGGTACAGAAATATCTTTCAAAAGTGAAATCTCAAGAAGATAAAGAAAAAAAATTTCATTATATATCATTCTAAATGTACGTCCAATAAGCGTTCTCACTCTAACTTACAGATTTCCATATGCATTGTTCGCACTCGCACGGACACGTTTTTTGCTCTGACAGACTGTTGGTGATGGAATTTCCTTTCTAGCATTAGATATTATGACTTATTAATCTATTTTATTCATACTGTTCAAATTTCAAAACCGATAAAATGACAAAATTGGATTTTTTTTTCATAAATATTTATAATATTCTGTCAACAATTGAGAGGTATGTAAATCTTCTGGCAAAAAGTAACAATACTGTCTAAAGTAATTTCCTAGAATTTAATGACTTATACTTTAACAGAAATAAGTCTTAATTCTGACCCTCTTTAAAAATTTAGGGTAGTTCACCCCACCCACATAGGGCTGCCAGAAGTGGCTTTTCAGTATTTGTAGGTATTAAGGTTTGACTGTGAAAAGTTTCGTGACTTATTTTTTAAAAGACCACCGAAAATTGGTCACTGGCTCCTGGTCTATATGGAGTAGGTATTAGTTTGTTCTATGAACGTTTATTGTACCTGATTCTCAAGGTTTCATGAAACAGCTTAATTGTTGTTTTTCAGGAGCTTCAAGAAAAACGTTTAGGTCATTTAATAGGTTCACAAGTACCGTTTAAATACAGTACCCGCTTTGTTATTTTGCCTATACAACTATTGTTATAACATTCAAAGAATCAGATGAGAATCGATTAATTAACGTTTGAAGTGATTGAAGTTTGTTAATATACAATTCAAATTTGTTATATCAGTGGTGAGAGGCGAGCTTTCGATTACTTGCTTTTTTCTCATCGCAGAGTTAGATCATACATATACACTCTTCTTCAGCACTTAAAATTTCCTTCTTAATCAGGTGATCGATTCATAATACTACATATGACACTAAAATAAGCAGATTTTGATATCATTGTATTGGCATTTAATGATTATAGCAAGATAGTATCCCAAAAAATAGTTGGTGATATTGTCATTTGAGTCTACTTACCCAATTGTTAACTGAGAAAATTAACAGGGATAACATAATAATGATGTCGCATTAGGTAGTTGATGTTGTCTTAGGGTTATTTAGAGGTAGAAAACAAAACTTCAAAACTAATATGTAGCCATTTTCTTTCCCTGTAAAGTAATTCTGAACGATGGTGCAAGTAACGTGGTAGATTATCATATTCTTTTCATAATAATTATTTCTTCACTATTCAGAACTAGGCCATTTTCAGGAAATTTGTCATTGATGCCGATGGAAGTCGTTAATGGCACAAAAGTTTTAATTTTCGTTTTCGCAAGGATTATGTGATTAATTGCATTTACTTACATTCAATGAGGGCTCGTTTTCTGGAATTATCCATAGTAATCCACAGTAAAGTGGATTTTGTTGGTAAATTTTGGTTAAATAATTATCTATTATAACATTTTATTATAAACAATATCATTACGAACTCATCTCCGCTCTGGAGCCGGTTTTGTTTGGATATAGGTTGGATATAGTAGGGGATATTCAAAATTCGGCAAAGGCGCTGCCTTTGATAAAATACCCGGAATTCGTTCGAACTTTTATTTGCATCATTTTTTAAATAGTTTTAGAAAAGGTCAATATCATATCTTGATAAAGACTGAAGTTGAGTCCACACCTTAATTTTTAATCAATTTTTCAAAAACTATAAAAAAATTATTTTTAAAACAGAAGAGACCTGAAATTAAAACATTAAGAAACTTTGATATATCAAAATATCTAAGAAATGAGAAATTAAACAGATTCATATATATATATATATATATATATATATATATATATATATATATATATATATATATATATATTTATATGTATATATATATATATATGTATATATATATATATATATATATATATATATATATATATATATATATACATACATATATATTTTTTTTCTCACTAATTTCTTGGATTCGTAGGTTGTTTGGATAAAATGATCGAACTTCGAGGAAGTATCACATTTTTTTATTAGATTTGTATAACTTAACGTTTCGCTCCTTCCTTGGGAGCATTTTCAAAAGAATAATTAATATATGAAGATCATAACATTTGTAGAATAAATAAAACCTATTAGTAGATATCTTAAAAACATTATTGAATAAATAGTATTGGAATCAATGTATTTACTTTCAATTTCAATAAAACGATATTATACCAGGTATATTGGAACATAAACTGATTATTCCATTTATGGTAAATTTTGCTAAGGTTTTTTATATCTTGCCTATCATTTATAGAACATTTATCTTGTTTAATGTACATCATTTCTTTGATTAATAGTTTTTGGTAGCTAGTGTCTTGAGCTAAGAGCAAAATCATATCTCTAGACGTTGTCTCAATGAACTACATATCTAACATAAAAATGTGATATTTCATCGATTATTTTATCGAAATAACCTACGAACCCAAGAAATTAGAGAGAAAAAAATTTATATATTTATATATATATATATATATATATATATATATATATACATAGGGAGCTTGTGTAGCGCAGTTCAGTATAGTTAATAATAAATAGTCGTGGTGAACAGAGTGTAGTGTAGTGTGTAGTGTTCAAATAAATTAAGAATGTACGAGACAGTGTTTATTAATTCACCCCACTAATAAAAAGAGTGAAATTAATACAAAAAACATTACAATATTCTTTCTACAGACGCCATGATGCACATGTTCGAGAAAAAATGACAAAGTTATCGAATATTATATTATTCACTTCACATGCACCTGGTACAGCTTTTAAACTGGCAACTATCCCAAATAATAAGTGCAAAGTCGTGCAATTGAATTCTTTACTGATACAATATATTTACTGAGTAGTGGCTCATGAGAAGAACGAAATAGGTAGAGACGACTTCACTTGTGGTGCTAAAGTAGCTCTACATAATTTGTGAATGTTCTGACCACATTAATGGAACAATCAAGTAAAATGGACATATTCAGATGAATTAGAGCTGTTTAAAAATATATTAACGGGTTTCCAACTATTCTGAACAACATTAATCTTCTAAAAATTGCTATGTAAACGGTTATTTCTCGTGAATAAAACTAGTTGTGCTACTTGGGCTGTGTCTATGGATATGAACCCAAAACTGAATAACAATCGACTTTATGGGACATATTGTGTGAATTATTATCAATATGAGTAAATTAATTTTTACAGACTAGGATAAGAGCTCATTATGGTGAACATATTAATAATTTTGATTTATAAATAGTATAATCAAACCAGTCTTCTCTTTACGACCAGTACACAATAATCTAAGACATGCCTTACATAAAATTCACCAATTGCTAGCAGATATTGAGGAAATCTTAATTCCTTGAAACTTGGAATTATACTTGCCAACGTTATGTCAATTGAAAATCCAACTTCCGTTAATAACACAAATGATCTATTCTACCAATTGATATCATTGGATATTTAGATATCTCAGTAATTAGATTTTTTTATAATTACCCTTTCAAGATACTATGATAATATTCCATTGATTTAATGAATTCATCGCGAAAACACCCTCTAATCCATTCAATTAAAACTACCCATTCATCTGTCTGGTTTAATCGGATTTACAATTACACCAGCATTCAACATAACCCTACATTTTCGTTATCGACGTTCACGTGCCTTTATATCTTGAGTTAAAGTTATCTGACTGGATTAGCCAATTATGAGGATTTAGAAGGTCGTTTACGAGGTTCAAGTTTTGACGAATGTGTTTTAACGACTCAGAAGGCAACAGTTGGTTTCCGCTATATCTATTGATCTATTCCCGTTAATAGCAGCATTTGATACGGTCTTGGATCTTGACAAATATGAAACTAAATGATCATCAATATCAGGAAATGTGAGCTTCGAAATTTGGAAAAATAAATGTATCAGAGTCGAGCCTGTAAAAATATTAAACATGAATAATTACGGGATGGTTTTTGACGTAAGCTCCGTTATCATATGGCTTACAGTAGGCTAAGCATTTGATGTTATTGCTTTGAGAAATTATTCTACGAGGATGTATTGATATCTAGTTAGCCTAGACCAGTTCCATGCATAAACAAAATATTGCGTTACCATAGCAACGAACAATAAATTATTAGAAGTGTCAGTGTAAAGTTTGATGTCAAAAGAGTAAACCACAGTTACGAAATATATTAAAAGAAAAAAGATGTCCATAGAAATTGTGAAAATCGAAAAATTGGAGTATCGAGCCATCATCAAGTACCTGTATTTAAAAGGGTTAAGAGGTGACAGATTTACGAAGATATGTTTAATACCCTTCTTGATCAGTGTCCTTCGTATGTGTGAAAAATTTGGACATTAGAAAAATTGCTTCAAAATGGATCCCCAAATGTTTGAATATTGACCAAAAGCGTGCAAGGGTAAAAGCATCCAAACTATCCAAATTTGTTTTGAGTTTGCAGAACAAAGCCCCTGTACACAAATCTCATGTTACCATGCATAGAATACTCCCCTTAATCACCATTTCTTATGAAAGGTCTGAAGAGGTTGCAGGTTCGCTGAAATAAATTTATCTAATTAAGAGGAGAATATGTTGAGTAATAAAATATTTTGACATTGAAATTTTGTTTGGTTCTATAATAGCCTAAGAATCTTTCAATATATCCCCGTATATATTCATTATTTTCGATGGTAAGAAATCAGTTACTTTCGTTGTTTGTTTTAAATAAAATTCTAAATATTACTGAGATCTATTCACATAAGTTGCACGTGGCACGGTTACAAACAGAAAGGTATAAAGCATGCTCAAACAACATTCATTTATTGCTAAACGAAAGTTACATTAAATTAGAGAGCCTTTGTCTATGTAGAGCCTTGCACCCATAGAGGAGATTTCGGTTTTCTTTCGTTCTTAACAGAAACGAAAAAAGTTGTCGGGAGCTTATCCGATATTCTTCATATGGTACGTAGTGCGCTATCCACGAGTTCTTAGCCTAACATAAAAAATTATGAAAGAGAAATTGAATATTTTCCAATATAATTCCCTTTATTAGCCTCAAAGCCACTTCAAAAATGATGATAAATTTTATTTCATAACTCAACTTTTAATCGGGGACAACGAGGTAACGCTTTGAATAGATCTACATAAAGCATTTGAAAGATGGGCTCAATACTTTGGAGGAATATTGTTTAAATAAGAAAAAGAACAGGAAGGAGAGATAAGAGAGGAATTGGAAAATTACAGATAAAAATTTTGGGAAAGTATTACGGTGCAGAAGAGATATCCAACCAGAAAGTATCAACTATGACGAATAGATATACTGAAATATATGATATGTTCAATATCAAGAATGGAGATAAAATTGAATGTGAAAAATATAGAAGGATGTGGTGTACAAGTTTTTGCTGAAGTTGTGAGAAGCAGACTCAGTGAGTACGAAGAAACTCTAGTAGGAGAATACCAAGGAGGTTCCAATACAGGAAGAGGAACAGCGGATCAGATATTTACCTTTAAGACGATCACGAAATTAAGAATTGAAAAGAGATTGAAAAAAAGAGACCAAATATCTACAGTGACTTTCAATCTGGTGTTGGAAAAAAATTAACGAGACAGCAAGATACAAACAATAAGGCAAATAATTGCATATGAAGACAATTTGGTTGTAATAACAAGAAAAAAAAAAGAAATGAGAAGAGCATTCTGTAAAATATTATGGATTGAGAATAATTCAAAAAGAACAAAGTATATTATATTAAGACGAATTGTTATTGGTAGAAAGGACTACAGAGAGATTTAGGAAGGAAAGGACAAAACATATAAGATTACAAAAATTTGCGCATTCAGTGGAAAATGCCAAATATGACTTAAAATTAAATGCCTTGGTGGACAGAGAAACATTTTATCTATTAGATCCTCGAGATTGTGTCGGTGTAGAACATGAAGGACTCTACAGGGTCAGAAACGTTCCAAGCTACATACTCGTACATTATTCGCGCAAGAAGAAATATTACTCTCGATAATTACTTGTTTAACTACTGAGGGATCACAAACTGATATCTGTGGGCAGTGCCAGTGAAAATAGAACCTTCTGAACTCTTCTAAAATACCTTCTGAGCTGTTAGCCTTCAAAACAAGGCAACAGTATACCTCTAAATTTGTGTTTAAAATGTAACACTTGCCTCTTATATATCTAAAAAAGTAAGAATATTTCTGTTAGATTCACGTTAAACGACGATAATCATATCGACTTCTCCAACGGTGGACTGAAAAAGACCGAACTGACATAATTTAATAACATGACCAAAGGGGATGTCTCTAGAAATAGCTGCCGCTGGCCCCTAACGCTCTTATTTTTTTCTCTTCTTAATAATGCTGGAATTTACGATTTCGTTTTATACTTGACCACTAATTAAATCGCCTTCCAAATCCAAAAATTCGGCTTGGCGTAGGAAGAAAAATTTCGAATATTACTACCGAACCAATGCCAAGGCGCTCTGGCGTTGGTAAAAAACGTCAAAAGGCATCCAGCAGATGTCATAATTCACCGAGTAAAAGGTTAGAAAGATGCATTACATTTGTATAAAGTGTAGAGAATGCTGCTCAGGTCTGTACTGAATGTAGAGCTCAAAATAGCGAAGACATGTTTTGTCATGGAAAAAATGTATTTTTCTGTTTTCCTCAAATGGATTTCTACTTTCTAATTCGTGGAGGTTTTGAGCGATTCCCACACATTCCAGTAGATGGATTGATCCTGAAATTCATTTTTGATTACTAGATAAAAGATATATTGCGAATCGTATTTAATTCTCACCGTCTTGCCGGGGGCTGGGAGCTGCTCTTCAAGTGTTCCTAATTGACCAAACTTCTTTCTGAATACGGTCGCTAATCCTCGTGCGTTATTGATACGCGTAGAGATGATGCAAGCCAGTGAATAATTTTTTGGCAGAGTGATCAAGTATTGTTTTTTCTGTAGTGACTCCATATGCAGCTTTGTCTGTACCTCCGTTCAGCACTGTGTTTTCTTTCTTCATATTGTAGTATATATTTTACGCTTACTATATTTTTTTATTGTTTTTATGGAATAAAAGACATGTTTTTTTCATTGTAAGAACATATTTTTCCGTTTTCTTCAAATGGATTTCTACTTATATATCTTTTATTATTATTAGTGAATTGGTATTAGGTAGAATGAAAAAATGAAATTTTTTTGAAGGTTTTCATGACAAAAAATATATACAGAGTGTTTCTATATGCAATGAACACCCTTTACCAGAGAGAAATCTAAATAAATGATTAATTTTGATACGGGGATACGAACCCTTACGGTGCCTAGTTGCTGAAATATAGGGTGCTCAAAATTTTAAATTGAAATCAAAAATTTGTCATAAATCAAGAAAGCCTTTAAATTTTTTTTTTCAAATTTGGTGACCAATATGCTCCTTAATCAAGTAATATTTTGACATTAAACCGCTGTTAGAGCTCAATGTTATTTGTATACCCTTATTTTTATGCCACTGAAGCAATTTTGTTTTAAATTAATTTCAAGTAATGATTAAGCGTGAGTTGTTCAAAACAAATAAAAATTATTCATAATCTCAATTGTTCAAACTGTTGGCCGCTTACTTCAATACACTTATTACTCCGTTTTGTAATTGAAAAACCAGTCTTTGAGAATAGAGAAAAATAAGATTTAAGTCAGGTGATCTTGGAGGCCAACAATTGGGTCCACACCAATCCATTTTTGTCTAAAACGTCTGTTCAAGCTGTTCAAGTAATTTCTTGCGGTTGTGGCAAAATGAACAGATGCCCCATCATGATGAAACCACATGTGTTATCTAATATTTAATAGTACATTCTCCAACAATTCATCCAACATTTCTCCCAGGAAGCGTGTATAAATTGCTCCATTCAATTTCTTTGGTAATATGCCCTATTAAGCAGTCTCCGACCATACCCAACCACACATTAACCGAATATTTATGATGAAATCCCCTTTCACGACAATGTGCGGATTTTTTCATCTCTCTAGTAAATCTAGCCTCGTCCGTAAACAACACATATTTTGGAAAATTTCGACATTCACGAGATATTTGTAATTACCAGTTTGAAAATTCCATACGCACCTGAAAATCTCTAGGTTCTAATATTTGAATACTGGCCAATTTACATGGATGTAACACTTGTCCTTTTAAAACTTTTCATACAGTGGAATGGTATACTATTAAAGCCTGACCTACAGTTCGAGTACTTAAAGATGGTCTTTCAAAAATATTATTCAATATTTCCTCTTCAACACGATGGGGCATCTGTTCATTTTACTGCAGCGGCAAGAAATTACTTAAACAGACGTTTTAAAATGGATTGGTCTCGGTGGATCCAATTGTTTGCCTTAAAGATCACCTGACATAAATCCTATCGATTTTTTTATATGGGGTTAAATGAAGTCATTAGTGTACGAAACACTCATCGAGTCTGAACAAGATCTAATAGCTAGAATTCAAGCTGCGCCGCAAATCATTCAATACCTTCCAGATTTATTCTCAAAAACACGTTTTTCAATGACAAAACGGTGTAAAAAGTGTATTGAAGTGAGCGGCCAACAGTTTGAACAATTGAGAATATGAATATTTTTTTTTTAACTACTTACGCATAATCATTATTCGAAATTAAATGAATAGTTAATTAATTTGTAAATTATTTACGTGCTTGCAGACTTTTGTTTAAAGGAAAATTTCTGTTCATTTTTGCTCTATAAAAGGTTCCTAGTTTTTGAACAAAAATAATCAGGCAATTTAAAACAAAATTCCAAAGTTTGTTCATGTCAAAATATAACTTTATTAAGGAGCATATGGTTAGAAAATTTGAAAAAAAAATTTTGAGGCATTCTTGATTCATGGCAAATTTTGGATTTTGATTTAAAATTTTGAACACTTTATATCTGAGCAGTTAGGCCCCGTAAGAGTTGGTATTCCTATATTAAAATAGATCATTTATTGAGATCTCTCTGCAGTAAAGCGTTGTCGGTGGAATATAGAAACACCCTGTATAAATATGGGGTATCCTAGTGTTCCAGTTTTGTTATTTTATTTTTCCATAAGAACATTACCAATATACTTCAGAAAACAACAGTTTTATCTAAAGATCTCTTTTATGAACGAATTCTGATTATGAAGCTTAAATTCCAAGCTATAAGAATATTTATTATAATATTTATTCAATAATATTCGAATAATATAATTAGGCAATTGAGGTAATTCATCATATATATGTATACGTGTTTGTCGATCAAGACTATTAAGCATTCTCTCTTCCTCATAATGCAACAATCCTGTTTGACGTTAACGAATTTGATCAACATATTAGCATCATCTAATCGACAAAATAGGTATCTCGATAAACAAAAGCCATTGTTCTACAGGCAATAAGAGTCTCTTGCATCGAGCTCGAGTACATAAAGCGGAGGATATAATTGGGATAAGTCGAGTTCCGATATTGGTATTGTATACCGTTGTAGTGGTTGTACACATAAATACATCAAGAGACACCCTATTTGTAATATATTTGGGCATATGTGATGATAGAATACTATTTTGGTTCATGCACTTCTACTATTTCTATAGAAAAAGCTGAAATTGTAGAAAGATTTCAACTGAATGGTTAATATTCAATAAATAGTTAAATCATTTGTTGAAAGTTAATATTTTTCATATAATTTACTAAAACAACATAAAAATTGATTATCCATATATAAATGATTAGTGTGTCTCATGAATTATGTGCTAGTTCATCAAATAATACGTTAACAGTGACAATTAGATTTAGATAATACTGTACTTTGTTAATTAAAGCAAAATTTCGCTAGATGGCGATGACGAGGTAAACGAAAAATGAACTCATCTTTTATTTATATAGTTATTCGTTTATTTAGAGAGAAGAATGTATTCATTTTGGGTGGATTATAACGTTCTGAAAATAGAGGGTCATATCATAATTTAAAAAGTGGAAATTGTGTTTTCAAGTGCCTATGTGCTCAATATTTGACGTCAAAGTTTATCATTTCAACGCTTCAGGGTCAGTTCTCATCACTTGAAATAAAAAGCAACAACAATTATCACATAATATTAATACCTTTTGAACTATGAGTTGAATCTCATTTTAAAACAAATATTGTCCAATTAAATCTATTCTCTGCCAAGTTTGCAGAATATATTAAATAAAAATCTGTAACTATAAAGAAACTTAAATATGGCATATTTAGTGTGAGGAAACTTCAACGATTCATACAATTAAAAGTTAAGTAGGAACTTTTAAAAGATTGTGAATTTCTGTTTTATTTCGAAAACTCGGAGTAAGTGCTTATAAATTATTGAACAAATGATAATTCTCGAGTTCATATTCAGGTTTTGTCGGCAGTTGGACAAAGAGAATTTAAAAGTTTCAGTTTTGCATGTATAAAGACATATTTCTCTAACTGTAAACTTCAGAATTCTTAACGTGCTAAACGAACACTTTAAGTTTTAATACGAGTTATTGTGAAAGTTTTACTTGTACATAATTTGAAGTAATTCATTTTTGTATTCTCTTTTGTACTTTTTTTAGTGCCACTTCATTTAATATCTGAAGGGAAACTCGTTTTCGTATGTTTTATAAGAAAGGGAGAAGTAACTGTCGATATTGTAGTTAACAGAATAACAAAAATATACAGGATATTCTCGAATCAGAATATCGACATAAATGGTATATCCTACAATAAATGACAAAAATTACATATTTCTTCCGAGCGCAAATCAAAAGAGGGAGACGTAATTTTTCCTGGGTTTTTTTCTACACATTAGCGGTACTGAAAATATTTTTTTCTGTGGAGGGAAAGTGCTTACCGACTATTTATCGCATCGAACAGTGTTGGACGCTACTTCGACTGAAACCATTTCATTAGCCTTGAGTGGGCTCTGCTTAAGAAAATCGTCGGGCATTACTTTGAGTATAATGAATATTTATATAATAGGGACAACGGGCCAATTCCTCACAGCTCTCTCTATAGTTTAATAGTCAAGAAATAAATGTGAAGATTCTCGGAAGATTTTACGCTGGAATTAATTTTCACGGGAGAAGTTATATTGGTGAGAAACTTCAGTATAAAACAGGTAATTCAAGTTATAAGGTTTCAGTTTACCTTCAGTCTCTGAAGACGATTATCAAAACGCGCGTTAGACAATATAGGTGTATATCTCAAGCATTCAAAAAAAGTATGTTCCACTTTATCTCTTGCTTTGAACTATATGAATTTGTTCCGTACATTTTTGGTAGTTTCCGTGTCCTGTTAGAAGTAGCCTGTTGATGTTTTCAGTTGGCTGATATAATGTTTTTGTCCATTAACAATTTTCTTCCTCTTTTTCCACCTTCCATGTTATTTATCCATGATCAACCTAAGTGCTTCTCTCTTGGGTTCTCCCTGCTTTTACAAGTAGGTTTATTCGCGGAAGCCCATATATCCTTAGCACGGTCTATATTAATCTCTATATATTTTACTGATGCGAATTATATATTAAAACTTCGAATTTGGATTTTTAGTAACAAAAATTACAATTACAATATATGTTTATTAAGCAACGTTAGAACAAAGAATGGATTATGAAAAGAAATACAGCTTTTATTATCTTCTGTGTTTCCGCGAAGTCATCACATTTGTTATATGCTGTCAGCTGTTACTTCATTTGTAACTCCTCCCCTCTAAGATGAGAACATAACGGAGTGATGTTCGATTTTGGACTCTTCTGTGTATTCTTCTATTGAATTTTCTTTCTTGTTTTGGTTTTTGCAGTATTTTTGCGGAGTTTTCTTGATTTTCTTCTTAAAAATCCATCCCAGTATTAATAAAATTGTGGCTAGTAGAGATAAGCCACCAGAAATTTTGGGATAGTGGTTGGATATTCGAATTTTTAGTGATATAAGTTGATTCGTCATTCTGCTTATTCTATGAATATCTTCTAAATTGAGTCATCAGTCGTCAGGAGAGTGGTCTTCGATGCAGAAATATACATTTTCTAGTAATGGACAGATCTTCTATAAATTGGTGTTTCGAGTTGTTTCGTGCCAGATAGGAATATTTTAGTGAGAATATTTGGTTGTTTTGAATGATGGGAAAGAGGTGATAAAATTTATGGACTTCGGCTTTGATAATTGGTATATGTATAGCAAAAATTAATTTATTATTATCAAACGAAACTTGAGTGCCTTAGAATTGGTAATATGTTAGAATGTTTTTAAATTTTGTAAATTGATTGTCAGGGTAAATTTTTTTTGTAACTCTTGATAAGGGGATAGATAGGGATAATAGAAGGATGAAGTGTGTTTAGTTTTGCAAAAGCTATGAAGTCTTCCAAATTATTTAAGAATGTGATAACACTTTGACAGTCTAGATTTATTTGTGAAATGATTGCTTGAAAGGTTAAAAATTCGTGTGATTCGGTGATTGATTTTTGCATGCAGATTTGAAATTTTTCGAGAGAATTTGCAAATTTTTTGTAAGATTCTTGGAAAGTGAACTTTGTAAGTTTATTTCCGTAATCATATTTTGTTGGTGTGTTTCTAGAATTTTTATTGCGTTATCATATCTATTACCGTCATCGGTATCAAGTGTACCAAATAACCATTTTTGTCGTTAACGGACCCCGTCAAAAAAATTTCTTTTATTACGTATATGAGGTTGTAAATTATTAAGTTTCTTTTCTCAACAACATGTCTTGAGATTAGGCATGATATGAGATTTCGTTAGTTGCATTTCTCACATCTAAATTATTTTTTATAATGAAAAAATGTTTTTCAATGTTGACCAATTGTTTAATAATAGGTTCTAAATTTGAATAATGTATAAAGGTATGTTCACTATATATGAGACGTGCGTCTCCTTATTGTATCGGTAGTAAAAGATTATTGATAGTAGTTAGGTCTATGTCTTCCGTAGCGTTACTCTTGTGCAGTTTTGTATTGCCAGAAGTGCTAGGAATATTATTTTCATGCCCCATCTTCTTGAAAAATTTGTTTTTTATTAGTTTTGGGTTTTCTTGTACTTGCTTTGTGATAAATGTTTTCATCAGTTATCAATTTATTTTTTGTCTGAGCTAATATTTTAAATTTTTCAAATTTTGGAAGTTTTTTGTTTCTTGTTTTTGTACGAATATAGGCTACTTTTTCATTTTTTTAATCAGGGGCTTCGGTGCGCTTTTCGTTTCTATCATTAATAATGTTTTCTTCTATGCTCTAGACCTAGTTGAAACACAATTTGATCTTCCCAGTTTGTCGAGAATAGAATTAATATTTGGTATCGGATATTGATCTGGGATCGTTTTTTCATTGAGTTTCCGATAATCGTGACTAGACGATATTTTTGTTTCCCCGAATGGTCTTCTTTTCTATTGACAATCCAAATGGGGGATTATCATGGTGAAGTTGTTGGTCGTATTATGCCTTTAACCAACATTTCATTTATCTAGTTATTTATTTCCTGTTTATGAATATAGGGATATCTGTACGATATACAATGTATAGGGATTTCGTCCGTCCTTTTAATTTCGTGCTTTGTTCTTGCCGATAATTTATCACCCGGTTTAAAGAAGATGTCTGAAAATTTTCGAATAAGCTTCAAGATTTCAGTTTTTTCTTCCGAGTTCATATGGTTTGTTCTAATTAATTGTGATATGTCGATATTCTTTTTTTGATTCATTATTGTCTTCGTTATTTAAGTTGAGAAACGAATTAATATTAAAAGTATCATAACTAGATTTTTCAAATGACTCTACCTCTAAAGGTTCTTTAAGATTAACTGAAATTACTTGATCTGTTTTGTTTTGGATTTCTACCTTCATTTATAAATATTTTTCCATTAAAAATAGAAACAGGTAAAGTCTTTAGAATTTTTTGTTGTGGTTCTACTGAGAATAATATATTTGATTTTTCTTTTCTTCTATATCTGGGAGGTATCTCAGTATTTGGTCCTATTAATTTGTTATTTATAAGATCAATATTAATGTTCATATTTCTTAAATCATTTAGTCATAATAGAAAGGAGTTGAAATAGTTTGGATTCTGAAATTCAGGAAATGCTCTAAGTGTTCATTGATATACAATATCTTGACTACTCAAAGCTGTCTTAATTTGTGCATTGATTCGATTAACGGAATTTGGATAAGTTTTTTCTATAATATCAGGTGTAATAAATGAACGTGAACTACCGGTATCTATAAGTAATTTTAATTTGAGATTATTAATTTCTATGTAAGGCAATGCGTTTTTTGATGAAATGTTAATTTCTACTAAGGTGTTGTTGTTGTTGGCTCGTTTCGATAAAATTTCCATTTTCTGTCTTTTCATAGTTTGATTTTGGTCATTATCGTCCGTATTCTGATTCTGATAGTAATATTATTCGTCTGATTGGTCGTAGTCGTTTGTGAATAGCTCTTAGGGAGTAAAATTTGAATTCTGTCCAGAATTTCGAAATTGTTGATTTCGATTACAATTGTTATTATTTGACATCTCTGTTATTGTGATAATGTGGAAGAATTTCTTGAAGTCGTTCACATAGGTGTATGGATTTTTGATATGGTCTGAAAACGTTTTGTGGAGGTCCGAATACTTGTCTGTCTTTCGGGTATTGTCTGGGGGGCATTTGTCTAGGTTGGATATTAATAGGTTGACTGGGAAATTGATTAACTGGTTTATTATTGGCAACGGAATGATAGGGTTGTTGGAAAGAGGGTTGTGTTTGGTTTTCAGGATAGTAACTTGGTTGTGAATAAGGTTGTCGATAATTACTATTAAATCTGGACGTCGTTGCTCGGTTATTGTCATTTAGATTGTCAAATAATTTTTCAAACTCATTCAGATAGGCCATTGGATCTTCCAGTGAGGCTAGATTTTTTAGATGCAAGTTATTACGTGCTATAAAAGTACTAATTGCAGTTTTATCATAATGGTTTATTTGGCACTCTTTCTCCGCGTTAGTTATGTTAGGATTATTACTAATTTTCTGCGCTATACTATTACTTAATAATTGAACTTCCAAAGTTCATCAATGGTTCGTTCCTAAAAGGTTTCATTCTAGTGAGTTCTCTAAACATTGAATCAGGGCTTCTTTCAATCTCGGCCAATCTGTTAACTCAGCACGATTACCTACTAATATTTCCGCTTCAACTATAAGTTTTTCTTGAAATGATTGGAATATGTGTTTATATGATTGCGCATCATTAAATTACCGATAGTTCATCTCAGGCATATGTAGAGTTGAATTTATTGATTTGAAAGAATTAGTGGATCGTTTATTGATATTCCGTTGAGTGTTAATATTATTTTTGTTATCTAATCCTATATTTGAAATTCCGTTAATTATTTCATCAATATTGCTCATGAAAATAATTTAAAATTGATGTTTATAATAAGCAATTTATTCGCAATTTAACTACCTTCACCAAAATCTTTATACAGAGGGGTGTGGAAAGGTAAAAAGGAGAATACACTTACAGATTGTACGTCGATTCGAGCGCTCTGCTTTCCTGGTACTTTTTCTTGATTCCCTGCTCCTGTTGCCACAACTTCGAAAGTTTATAAGTTGGTAATACGCACTTAAGGTGTAGAAACTCCAAGGTCCCGAATTTCACTTGTGTTTCAGCGAAGTCATTACATTTGTTATATGCTGTCAGCTGTTACTTCATATGTAACTTAACACGGTCTAAATTAATCCCTATATATTTTATTGATACGTGACCCAATTGTGATTTCCTTTATCTATCTTCTGGCTGCGAGTATGACCACTTCGATTTGCTGTGCAGCTATTTGCAGTATTCACCTGTGCATACATTCGATAATATTCTTCATGACTCTTGGATGTTTTTTAATCTATGAGAATCATTGACTGATACTTCCGCTACTAGGTTGTTAGCCTATCCAATCAGTGTTTAACATAAAGAACTAGTAGTCTAAATACCTCTTCAAAGTACAGTAATTTGAATGTCAGTCAAGATGAAGAAACTTACTAAGCTTCCAAACATTGAAAAATCAGCGACATTGGTGAATGGAAACTGTTCATGGATTAACCAAAATAGTCGCGAATGCTTTTGACCAATATGTGGAGATATACCTTCAAACTCTCAATCTTTGTATTCAGTTCTGACCGGTTTTATTGAAACAAATTAAACAAAAATTTTCTTTCGAAAATTGGACAATAATTATAATTTCACAGTATTTTGATGGAAATATTATCTTAGCAATAGTAGATCAGTAGATCTTCAGCGCTAATCATCGAACGACATAAGTTGTAGAGCTGTAGAAGAAAAAAATGTTATATAATGTTGTTTGGACATATCCGAGCGTATCATATATTGATATTATCAATGATCTACGTATTTTTAACACGTCGTGTCCTTGTGCAGTTCATATGCCGGCAAATCAACTTTCCCCATGGCCTAAAGCGGTCTCACGACATATTTTATTTAAAACCTCCTCCAAGGCCCAAAAGATTGAATTTGTTTTTCTAGAGTTGGACCGTTACACTTGGTCTATTTTATTTTGTTTTCATATTTTTTTTGTTTTTTTTTGACATAATGCGAATAATATTTGATTAAAATTTTTATTGTGTGCTACTTTCACATTATCTGTGCCTATTTTTGTTAATTTAGTTTCAAAGGGTATTAAAACATATTACAATATAATAACAATTATTTATGTTTTCCGAAAGAACGAAATACAATAATGAGGTTTTCCAAAACAAACATTGCAAAAAGTCATCACTTTTTCACTTCGAACTTACATTAAGTTTTTTTTTTCATTTTCTTCCACTGTAACTCACGGAATCTCTTCTCACCTTGTGACTTAGACACTGTTTCCTCACTAGTCAATGAGTTTTTTCGGTTTTCTACATTGATTTGAGAATCGTTTATTGCTGTATTTGTTTTCCTTATTCTTTTATGAAGAAAATAGGTATTTATCATTGCTGTACCAATTAACAGCTCAATAGCAAATTTTCCTATACCACAGCAATGTCTTTCTCAAAGATGTGTTGCATTTTGGTCATATAGATCTATAGAATATTTGCTTTCGTTATAGTCGCCTTCGGCTTGAGGCTTTACAACCACTCTTGATCGTCATTCGATGCTGATTGTCTCATCAAGATGCTTTGTAGAAAGCATCAGCATGTCACGCACTGGGCCCTGGGAAAAGTTTTCGCGGCAAACTTTCCCTCGGGCCCAGATCGCACAAAAAACATCATTATTTCACATTTTTTCTTCCAAATAACTTTTTTCTCTATTTGTTCTTGGTTTTACACCCTATAAGGAATGTAAAAACACAAACCAAACAAAATTTTTGGCCCGGGCTCAACGGGATAATAATACACGTATGTTAATCTGTCAAGTGTTGAGTGAACCTAAAAATAAGGTCTCTTTCAATAATCTGACGATTTCCATGTGACGCAAGCTCGTTGCCATTATTATGATGTGCAAAACCAATTCGCCCTTTTGAAATACTGAAAATACTATATAAGGTTCATCCTCATGTCTCATAGTCTGACGATTAGATCGAGAGATTCGCTCAATCTGGCAAAAAAAGTTTCTCTCAAATTGTTAGATTACTCAAATAGACACTTTTCAGCATGTAATCAACTCTCCAAACCTCATTCGAGGAAATTCAAATGATCAATTTTTTGTTAGAAATATATATATATATATATATATATATATATATATATATATATATATATATATATATATATATATATATATGGCTATAAGGTATCCCCCTGTATATTAATCTACGGTAAATATCGAAATCCCCACCTAGGCTCTTGTACTATAGGGTTATCATAGAAACTTTTGCACAAAAAGTAATAAATGTGCAAATAAAAATTGGTTTTCCACTAGAAAAAGCTTGCTAATCAAAAAGCACAGATCTTGTCTTCCACCTGACTGGTATTTGTTTCTTTAGTATTAACGTTAACACCCGCAATACTTTCCATATCAGTACGATCTTGAGGTTTTATATTTTGGGCAGCTGATCTAGTAATAAGGTGAAGTTCTATCAAACTCAGTGTTATTTTTAAAAAAAAACCCGCTATCAATCAAATTGACAGTATTTGCTTCATAAATGATCTGGTTGTTGATCCCACCTGTATTTATAATTACGAAAAATATGGTTAGCGCCATCTGCAAGTCAACCTAGCCACTGAGTAGGAGGCTTTCGTTTCAATCACAACATCGACACCCTTTTTTGTCAAGTTATAAAATGTTTCGGATTGTGCCAACCACAGTTGTTCGTTTTTCCATCAATGATTTGGCTAATGGTATAGATGTGAAATAGTTATCTATTGCAATATTACGTCCAGTATACAAAATATGATTTGCCGGCTTACTTGGTATTAATTACCTAAATTTACAGCACCCACGAAAAGGTCCAATCATCTCATCGATGGTAGTGTATTCCCCTACTTGATAGCGTTCTTTGTATCTTTCATTGAATACTTCGAATATCTCTCTGATTGGAGCTAGATAATCCTTGCGGATCTTCCTGTCAACCAAATTGTCAAATCGAACATCCGTCAGTAGGAAAAGGAATTGTTCATGTGATATAGTTGCCCTAGAGTATTCCTTCAGATTCAGGTGTTGAGCTTTTTTTGGGCCAGCCATATAAAATAATCCTAATAAGGGAAAAATTCCTGCCAAATCGGTGTGTAGACAATCTAGTCTGTCTATAACTTTCCCTCATTAGATCTAAATAAAGTCTCATTCATAGAGTCGAGGAAAAAAATCTTCCAGCGTTCAACTGGTGGCATCGCACTGCGAGCAGAAACTGTCACACCAGGTGGACGAATAAAAATGTTTTTCTTGGCAGTACGGACACTTTTCTTCCCATAAAACATTTTCAGGATATATCTTTTTCAAATGAACTGATATTATCTTCCGATTGCTCAGAATCCGTATTGTGATCAGAATAAGCACTTTCAGGATCATTTTCGAAATGATCTAATATGGTTATTCAGATCCCGTATGTCGGGCTGCTGGACTTTCCATGATAGTTGGACTAGAAAAATAAAAAATAATAATAATTAACTGAAAATAAAATCACAATAAAAATCAGGAAAAAACATAACAGTTCTATGATAGGTCATAACAAATTTACTTATGAAATAAATCATATTACCCAATGCTGCAAGAAATTTTCCTCTACTAGTCATAATTATGCTGAAATATGATTGAAGAATTAGGCTTATTAACGTATTGAAAGCAACACAATTACTGTGAAAAAATACTATGAATAAAAATTACTATGAAAAAATATCTCAAAGCTGGAACAAAATTTGTAGAGAATCACTCAAACTCGGAAATACCTCAGAAATCACCTACCAGTATATGCTCCAGATAGATACAGAATCTAAACCAATGATAGCGCCGCATCAGTTCATCATTAAAATAAGTGTAAAATAGGTAAACTCCAATAATAAAACTTTTCTCTTTAGAAAATCGCTGTAAACTCACACCATGTATTCGCTTGGTTTTCCACAAATAAAATAAGGGACTGATCAGTTTTGGTAACCGAAGAAAAGCATGTAGGATACATATTAGGGTGGGCAAAAAAACTTGATCTAATTTTCATAGTTATCACAAAAATATCATCCAAAATGACGAAAAAAAATATTCTGGTAAGCTTTGAACTCTTAATAGCAATATTTAAAGGTGCCGCATCGTGATTTTTGATTTCCTATTTAATAACACGGGACTTTTTCGAATTTTAAGGAATTATTGTATCTTAAAAAGAAATGGATATTTTTGTAGGGAATTAAACGATGAGATTATGTCTATTATTAAATTATTTTTCATTTGAAATCAATTTTCAATGCTTTCATTCGAATCGTGTTATATAATATAAGATTTTCTCAATAAATTTGGAAAGTAAAAATGAGAAGAATCACGAAAAATAAGTTATTTTATGTTTTAAAGACAATTTTCTGTAGAAATGTATGAAAGGTTGTGAAAGTCTTCATACATTATTTTAGGTTTTCGTTTAACTGCGAACAACTTTTAAAACTGAGTCGACTTAGCGAAAAATTACTTCAGACATTTTTTGTACGCCATTCAATTTCCTACAAACATTATTTCGTTGAAATATATTAAAATTCCTAAAAAAGTTACAGTGTAATTTAAATGGGCAATCAAAAATCATGATACGCCACCTCTAAATATTAATATTAAGATCTCAAACTTCATCAGATTTTTTTTCGTCATCTTGAAAGATATTTTCATATAAGCAATAAAAGAAATTCAATGTATGAGAAAAGTTCTTTCATTTTGCTATAATTAGAATTTTATGAAATTTCTTCGTTATTTTCCATATTTACAAACAATTACGAAGGAAAAGAAGATTTTGGTAATGAAACATCAGCTTTCTAGAATCTGTTCTTTCTATAAATATTCGTATTGAACGTCAGTAGAAGAGAGAAAAGCAGATTGTGTATTTTTTCGATACTTTTTCACTTCACATGAATTGACTTGATTTGAACACCTCCGTTAACAATGTCGTAAAAAATAGCCTCGAATAATGTAGGGTTAATATTTTCCGGTACTTTTATACTGGTATAATTATTTTCTTGGTTATATTCTAATCGTATATCGTAAATTTCCTCCAAGAATCATTTGAATAATTTTCAAAGATATCTACATAATACGGGAAATCACACAAAAGACATGTCCCAATTCCAAACTTATTTTCAAAAAAAGCCAACCTTCTACTCAGATAAAATATAATAGACAAAAAGGAAGCGAGTTTCCTCTAGTAATTGGGTTAAACCTTACTACGTATCTTTGCTTCCCCAAAGAATAGAGGAATAAATATTTATATATCTTTTTTTCTAAAAAGTATAGCCATTTAAGATCTAGCGCAGATATACCTTTCTTACAAAGATAACAAAGATTGGATTAATTGGGTCCAGCTCATACCATAGACGTTTCTAGTCAGTTAACTCGTAAAAAATAATGTTCTAATGGAAAACGAGATTTTTTATAGAGTAATGCTTCAGTAATTTTAATTCATATATTATACTTACCGTTCATACTTTCGTGGGAGATGGAGTGAAAACTAATTTATTCATCTCATATATAAACACACAATTCAATTAATCTTTTGGTCGCGATGACAGTTCTCGTTACTTTAATTTAATTTAATTTAATTTCAATAATACAGGTATACTATTTCTGCGGTTCAATTGTCAATATGGAGTTTTTTCAATCTTCCGATAGGCGCTTAGACTTTTATAACACAACCAAACGCTAATTGATTCTGAATTTTATTTGCAACTACTATCAGAATTTTCATTTATAGGTAAGAAAAAATATTAATTGATAAATAAATTGAATAAATTTTATCAAAATAAGATTATATTTTTATTACACAATGCATTACAAACTGCCTTTGCGAACAACTTCCATGGCATTCAAATAATATTCGCATATTATTTTGGAATGTTTCCCACATACAAATGCTGAACACTTTTCACACGAGTTTGTAGTGTTTGGTTTCTCGATTTGCACTGCTTACACAACCTTTTTAAATTGGGCAAGAAGTAACAGTCTCTTCAACGGCTTCAGCTGCCATTTTCTGATAACAAAGACTTAGAAACGCTTTCACATCAATGGGAAAGCTTTTTATATCTGCGCTATCATACAACTGTTTCTCCATCAGATCTTGAGCTAGTTTTTTGAGATTTCTTCAATCAGGAAATTCTGCTGGTAATCGTGAAGTAAACAATATCTCGCATAATTTGTCAACAGTACTAACTCCTCCTTTGGTTATATTGGAACCCATAAACTTTTCTGGATTCTTGTTCTCTGTTCATTGAACGACTGAGACCTTTTGTATGAGAATAACTTGAAAATAAACAGTTTTTTCCTATTAATAATAACGAAAATAGCTGTATGCAGTTCAACCAAATAACACCTACAAATACACCAAAATTTATACATTCGAAATGTTCTATCAGTGAGGCTAATCTTCGAGACTTATACGAATGATTTATCAGTAATAAACCAAGGATAGTCTCTATAAAGAACATATTTATTCTCAAATATTTTTATACATGCTTAGTACACATAAAAATATATAATTGGATATAGCTCCTTTGTTTTTCTTTCAAAATATTCTCCATAGAAAAACGTTAACCTAACCTAACCTCACATTTTTTTTTGAATTATAAGAAATCGATGGATGCCAAAGAAGACTGCACGGATGACCCATCAATTCGATGTTTTTACTGTTTTGACGTTTTTCTTTGAACTTATGTGTGAGAGCTTTTGCATTTTCGTGGTGGAAAATGATTTTTTCGAACACTTCCTAATGGAACATGACCAGAATCCGTGTTAGAAAAAGTAAAAGTCACTAAAAGCACAAAAAAAGTGATAGCTGTAAAAAATTATTAAAAAAGGCTTCATAAAATTAGCCGAGGTGAGCATTTGTTTCATGACAATACTTCAGTCTACATTGCTTCTCTTTCCAAGGCTACGAATATGATTTCACAGAGATTTAACACCCACCATATAACCCTGAGCTGACTCCGTCCGATACAAATCTGAAGGCCAATTTGAAGGGAAAGAGATTCAAAGGCGAGTAACAACATTTTGACTATATAGATGTATCATATTACTTTAGACGTTCTGAAAAATGTGTGGAAATTAAGGGAAAATATTGGAAAATAATCACGTAATGATACAAAACATTTATAAAGGATGTTGATTTTATATATCTAGCAATCTTTTATAGCTTCTCCGATAAATATAAATACGCAAATTGTCAGTGTCAATATGATATTTTGAAATATGAATGTCAATGTGAAATTAGTAAAAAAACTAATTTTGAAACAGAAGATTTAGAAACATAAACATATTTCATAAATAGATATACGGTGTCCCAGTGAGTACAAAACACTAAACAAATAGTAGTGTACCATTCAGAAATGAGCGTTCCACGTTCCAATGGAACGGTAGGGATGTGTGCGCGAACAACTTGTGTCGGGTTTGGCTTGTCTAGGAAGACCAATACAATCAATTGTTATAAGTTTCGGATTCATAGGCATAGATCCATGATTCATCGCCTATCTTGATCTCAAAGACATCTTTTGAAGCACTGTGCTTGAATTTTTTCAGCATTTTCTCGCTCCTGTCCACCTATGAGCATTTTTCAAGCGATTTTTAAATTATGTGATATTTAAAACCAACAAACCTTTTTGAGAACCAAATGTTCATGCAGTTCTGAATTTATGCGAGTGGAAATGATCTCGCAGTATGACACATGATGATCTTACAATATCAGCATCAATGTTTTCTAGTACGACAACCGATTTTAAAAGACCTTCATCCTGCAGTGAAGTGCGACCACGATTGTATCCGGAAAACCATTGAAACTCGATGGTGAAAAAAATGGTGAAACTTGTGATGGTGCTTTATCACTAAAAGTCGAAGCGAGAAAATATTCGCAATTCAATTAATTCTATTCTTTGACTGATATGGATGTTTCAAGTATCTGTAAACATCTCAAATAGCACTAGTATGACAACACGTTCTGGGTGCGTTTACCATGTTAAAATTCATGATGTTAATGTCAGATTTGACATACTTAAGTTACAAATGAAAATCTTCAAATACTTAGCGACAGAAATGTGGTTTTCTTCTCGGCGGTTTTGTATTAATTTATTCTAATTTCGAATACGAAGACGGCTTGAAACTCGAATGACTTTTTAATGGATGAAGTTCATTAACTGTGAAAAAAATATTCAATATCCAGTTTCTTTGAACCATATAACAAGTAAATTTCCGGAGGCTCCGCGAAATACGCAATTGAGAATTTCAAAAATGGATTCTACGACCTCAAAGCCGCCAAGCTAATATGTTCGTGTTATTATCCTGATAAGAATAGATAAGAAAGTATATATAGGCGAAAATAATTCCCAAATAGACACTGAATAAAATTTTGAATGATTTTATCGCTTTAATACTTATCCTGTGAATATTCATATTGCATTGAAAATGATATTATTATTTATTAGTGAAATTTAGGCGTTGGTTAACTGTGATGCGTAGATGTTGGGTTTCAAAGAATACAATCCAACAATAGTGGTGCCTTCTTATTGACAGTTGTAAATGCATCTTACTGTATAATAGAAATAGATTTGCAATAATTTCAATTGCGCATCCAAAAGAACTAGAAAAAGTATATGGAAATGGTTAGTTTAGGATTAATTTCAGAAAAAATTAGTTTTTCCGATCATCAATTACCAATATATGAGGGATCATTGTAAAAAATATATTTGGTGTGTAAGAAACTCATGGTAGAGCTAATATATTGAAAGATCCATTGAAAAGCAAATACAATACTCTCAATACAAAAAAGTTGTATGGCCCTTAAATATGACAATACTCGGAAGATACTGATTTCATCGAAATTATGAATGTTTTGGAAAATGAAGCCTGGAAAAATTTTGTGCTGGTTATTAAAAATTGCCTAGGGGACTGTAAAGCATAGATTTATGAAGAAATTTGGCGAAATGTGCTAATAAACTATCAGATTATAGGAGAAAGTATCAAATTATACCATCTCTGCATTAAATCGGATGAATCTCATGACAATTCAGAAAATTGTAATAAGAAACAAGGGGCAACTTCCACTATGACTTGGAAATAATAGAGAAGAGGTATCCATAAGTGATTTCATGGTAATAAACTACGGATAGGTTCTACAATGAACACTTTATTTATATAATTGAACTTTTTCAAACCATACAAAAAGTAGTCTTCCGAAAATTTCACAAAATACGCAATTGGGACTTTGATAAATAAATTTAACAACAAAAATTACTTTCAAATAGATGCTTCGAAGAATTTTTTCTAAAATTTCAAATAATTTTATCGCTCTAATAATTCCTTTTTAGATGAGGGTTGTTTTTTCTTCAACCTCTGATCGATCCCTCAGATACTACGTGGGCAGAAGAAAGCGAGCATGCGCTATAGGCGACTGCGTCAGTCGGCGTTGTGCTCCAGCCACGTAAACCTATCTGCCATTATTGATGCTCCCGCCAAGTGTGAATTGCGAAGTGTGATTCTTTTTCTACAAGCTGAAGGCCAAATCCATTGGAGAATGAGTCGTGTGTATGGGGAAAACTTCATGAGTGATGGTGTTGTGCGTGTAGAAAGTTTGAAGTTGGCCGTAATTATGTGCATGATGAAAGGGGCCAAGGATGCATATCTGCCGATTCAAATGACCTGATTCAACGAGTTGACAGAATGGTTAAAGAAAATCGCAGATTTACCATTACTGGTGGGTATACGAAATTTCCAGAAGTTTCAAGCTCTATTTTGTACTCTATTGTTACTGAATAGTTAGACTACATTGGCGGCAACTTTTTTGAAGGGGGTATTGAAAAGATTGTCCACAAATATGACAAGTGTCTCAAACTCTTCTGTGATTATGTGGAAAAGTAACCATAATAAAATCATTGTTTTATATGAACTTGTCTTTTATTTATACCCTATCGGAGGTTGAGAAAAAAAGGCCCTCGTATAAAAAAACTATGTTTAAATATTCAGTAACCATGTCATTTCTGATATATTATCAATTGTATGTGAAAATATTTCTTATAATTCACATATTTGTTACAAAACACTCAACCCCTCTACTACGAAGCTGATGCTGGTTCGTGGGTTTGATAGAGAATCGAAAAGGACAATCGGGAATCCTTTTTGTGTACATTTATTTCCATTCGTCTGATTTATAGAGACATATCGATTTCTTTACTCTTGTTATCGAATCCGGTAGTAAATCCTTATAACGAGAAACAAGAAGGTTGTTCTGTTAGAAGTAAAGCCTCGGGTGATTATACAGAATGATATACAGGGCTGGATACTTCAATAAAAAAATTATTAAGTGAAGACTAAGGTAATATTAAATTTTATTAAACATTATGTGAACCTGTACGGAATAAATGACATCGAGAGTAGAACTGGACAGAGTTCACCACCGCTCGGTCCATTGAAGTTCTACTCACATTTTACAACACAATTCTAAGTTATGCTTAAAACTCTTACAATGAACCTCTTGGCAACGTGTTAATCTGTTATAGAAAGCTTCTGACGTTACTTAACATCTCAGGCGTGATTCGTCTTTTTAATATATGTAAGCTGAGGCATTTACTTTTTTAATCAATACTTTTGTTATATTTCCACAAAAACAAGTCTGATAGCTTCAAATCAGGAGATCGTGTTTGCCATTCTATAGATCCGCGCCTCTCTATCTCTATCAATTTCGTACAGGTACTGCCAGTCTTGATTTGATAATAAAGCGGTACCAAAGAGTTGAAGATAGATATAGAGCAATGCACATGAATTATGCCGAAAATCTTCTCAAGAATCCTAAAAATGAGAAATATACAGGGGTTTTCATTTGAAATAAGCAAGTTGTATAGCTTTTTTTGTTAAAATTACGCATTAAAAAATACAAATCGTCGTGTCCAAGTGTTTTTCCAAGAGTCTTTCATGTATTTAATAACGAATTTATCCCATTAAGGTGTTCTATCCGTTGGAGGAATCATCAGTTATAAAATGGGGCCAGTTAAAATTGATATTATTGACTTTAACCAAACATTACTGGAATAGAACAATAAACGTGATATTCCAAGATCAATTGAGATACCTGGTACTCGAATGGTTTCAGGATAAATGATTTGGTTAAAACAGACTTTTGTGGAAGACAACACAATAAAGAAAATATTGCTTGTGGTACACGCTATCGTCTACAAAGCCGAAGTGAGACGATTGAAAATTATGACCTTCCAAAAAAATAAGATTTTCGTAATAAGAATTTTCCTACAAATTCTTCTTCCAAGTCCATACACTTTTTCCAGCGATGCTGTAATCTTTTAAACGTTTCCAAATATAATTTGCTGTATTTCTCCATAAAATAGCACACACATATGCGATACCATCCTCATCTGATGATAATCTCTTTACTGTGAGTGGAACTTTAAGGTTAGGAAACAGATAAAACTCGCTGGGTGCCAGATCTGGTGAATACAATCAAGCAATTCGAGGTGCAATCCCGGAGTATGTATGTGGTCATTGTTCTTCAAATGCTGGCTCTTCCTTTTTGGATCAGGTTTGTCCTTTGTAATCCACTATATTAACTATTTTTCCATTTCAGGAATGTAGTGATAGATCCAGGTTTTATGTATAGTTATGAATGAAACTTATTCTGCCTAATCTGCTTCAATAAGGCCTGGAAGTTTTCATTCTAATATGCTTTTATCTAAAATGAGCACCAATGCGCGGTTGGCTCACGTATGTAAAATTCGTCAGTGAATATTTGATATGCTGACAGCCGTTCTATCCCTCTAACTTCAATCTGACGGTAATTCAGTAGCTTTTGGGGGACTTTTTCACTATTTGGCAAGGACATCTTTCCTGATAGGAAATCGATAGCTTAGTGTAATATTAGCAGTGAACAGTGTGTCCAGTATGAATATCACTAACGGTTCCAGATATTCCAGCTTAGTTTTCACAAAGACATCGGCTTCTGTTGTTTTTAATAGAGACACGACTAGATGGACCTATCAAAAAGCCTCTGCGCATCGGTTAAGACCTACTTTGCACTGTAAATACCTATCACAATTCCGATATCACGTTTCTGGATAATGCTGTAGTATCTCATATAATTTTGATTTATTGAGCCGTACTGTATAGTTGCAGTATTATATTTCAAAAACAAATTACCGGTCTTAAGTTCAAACTTATATCCGTGAGAAAAATATTGATTTCAATGTACTTTCTCCACTTATGTTCAATCAAATCAAAATATTTTGATAAAGAATAGTTAAGTCGAATAGTCAATTTTTTGTGGTTTTAGCTGCCTTGGTAATTCATCCAATATGTCAACAAACTATATTGGAACTGAAAGTCGACTGTAAGCTATAAAGTTTTCTGTTATTCCACATGTTTGAGCATAAAATTCAAGAACAAGATTGGCTTTAGTTGTTCGCATAACTTCTCTTATCTTAAATAGTTTAAGAACTAACTATAACAAACTAGCTGAAGTTTCGGTGATGTTCGAGATTAAAATTCATATTTTCCGTTCCTGAAATTTGATGTTTGAAAGAAAATGAGAATTTAATTTTTGCTGTATATAAACAACACGACGTAATCTTTATTTTATTACGTATGTATTATGTTCAACTTTGTGGAAACGGGAAAAATATTTTCGCATAAAACTTCATAGATACAATTCATTTTATACAAAATTATAACAAATATATTCAAAACATTTATTGTTGGGATAAGAATTGTATGTAAAAACGGAATCTATTGGGTAGACAACCATTTATAATTTGGTTTCTTTCTTCCGTCTTCTTTCCGTCTTCCTATGCATCAACCCTACTTTTTCTACGTCATTTTTTTTAACATAGTTATATCTAAGTAGCCTACACAAATGTTTCTCTGAAAACCAAAGAAATTATTACTTATGTCCTAGTTGTTTTGGTACAAAATATTCAACCATATATTTTTGTGATAAGTATCTTTCACGAGACTTTTCTTTTTTGCCATAATAAACAGCTCAATTACTGACAATAATGAACTTAAAGGAGAGGCCCGTTCTCATCAACTAGACATAGGTTTCTACGAACTCTCATTGGATCTAGAATAACTTGAATATCGTACATATTTCCAAGAAAAATCCAAAATTGGAGAAACCTGAGGTAAATTTTGAATTGCCCTTCCAAAATGGCCATGTACCTCGCATAAACTAAAGCTTCGCCTCTTATTCTACCCACAAAGGTCTAAATATCCGTCTTGTCAAAATCGCATACCAGACCAGATCTTTATCAGCGAGCTTTGGTTTTTTTTTAAATTTTACATTGCTTGGATACCCTTCTATATTAGTGGTACGAAAGTGTGAGATTTTTTTCATCCTCTATGTGAATCACTCTTCTATTCGTAAAATGTATCCGTCTTAGTTGATGACTGCATCTTGGTATCTGTATCAATTGAGGCATTTATTACAAAATCCAGTCAAGTTCTGACTTTTTTGGGCAAGTCTAAAAAGCTTTATATCGCCCAACGTTTTGCTCAATTTGGTTTTTTCTTATGCTAGACATACTCGATTTTATAATTAGCGAATGTCGGTGAAAAAAGATTACTCAAAATTTTAGTAATATTTCAATCAAATAACAACGTAGTTTTTCCTTTTTTCATGGATAATGGTTGTTTTTGAGGCAATTTCTATGGAACTGAGGGTTTCAATACGCGAAAGGTTGAAAGAAATGTTAAGTTGTAATTGTTCAATCTTCTGCGACCCTACTATTGTCTCCGCTGTCTATTTCAACTTCAGGTTCAGTAGTAGTACTGGTGCTGGGCTGAGCAAAATTTGATTGCAGATTGAGATAATAATAGATATTCTCGAGAACTTTCAGGGATTTAACAAGATTTCGTAGAAAACCTAGTTTCTGGGGTTTGATTTGAATCATTCTGTTACAGGGGCTTTAATGTCAGTTCGGTACCAAGCTTCTTCCAGTTTCGCAGATGTATTGTTTCTCAGGCACCTGTATAAGATTGCTTAGTCTGTATATAGTCTGCTTCAGCAGTTATTTTACAATCTTTCTGATTCTATTTTCATAGGCGGCTTTGGATTTGGCATAAAAAATGGCTTCAGAACTTCAGCCATATTAAAAACATCTCTGCTTCCATAATCTTAACAGGACAAGGCTTCTCTCTTGTTGCTGATATCAATCAATCCATGTCACTCTGTCACTAAAATCTTAATCGTTGGGCAATGTCCTCGAATAGAAAAATAATATTTAATGGTTTTGAATTTTCTGAAAATGTCAACTAAGGCTTAGAGGAATCTAAGTATCAAATAATTTTTGTTTTGTCCCGGCCGTCTATAACTAAACAACACTAAGTCTTTGTTGCTTATATCTGCCCTGTTAAAATAGTGCAAAAATAAAAATGTAACACCATTCTGGCCTTTGTTGTCAATAGTTTCATCGTACACGAACATAGTTGCGTCATTGGTTGCCAAATCATGCACTCTAAAAACAGAGTACAGAGCTGGCTGGCAAAATAAACATTATCAGTTTGAATGTGGGGCAATGGCAAATTTTGCATGTAATCAAACGATAAGCACATAGTAAAGCCTTTCTTTGCTGAAAATTTACATTGCCTTTTTATCTCATAGGATTTGTTAGCCTTACATAGATGAAGATTTTTCTCTATTTCGATACTAACACGTTTTTCTAAGTCAGTGCATAAATATAGTTTTGATAAAAATCTATCCCAAATGGTACACGTGTCAAATCTCGGCAGTCTAAACTTAATATTAAATGATATGCTTTGTAGGATACATTGATATGAAACTTCTCTAAAAACACTTTATACATTGCTTTGTCAGAAAGTGTTTCTGAAAGGTATAATCTATTTGGATTTTTTCGTCTTGCATGATGTGATTGCCAAGTTTTGAATGACTGGATATGGGTTTTTATCAAATTTGCTACAGGCTCCGGTATTTTCTTCTGTCTGTTATTATGCCTTCCTCTTCTATCGTATGGTAATTCACTTTAAAGCAAAAAATTATTCTTTAGTTTTCGTACTCTCCCTATAGTAACACCAAATATGCTTAAAAACGTCTTAAAATATACTGGATATTCTTTGTCTCTTCTCTTGCATTGTTACTAGACGATTTCATTCTATAATTTCCTTCTTCCGCATTTGAGCCAAGTAAATGAGAATCTTGTTCATCCTTCTTTGACGACATGTTATTAAACAGAGTCATCAAAGTCTATCGATTATTCTCTTTAATATGTTGAAAGCACTTTAAATGCGAACACCTAAAACAAAAGATCTACTCAATAATAACATGAATACTTGGAAATATATTCAGTTTTTGACATACCTACAATGAGCGCTAGTAACTCTAGCCGGAACTTGTTTTCCCACATAATTTATATGTACCATACCACGTTCTTTATTTCCTTATAACTCTTTATTTCTTTACACCTTTTTTCTTCTTTTTCTGCCAATTTGTAACATTATTGTTATCACAAATATCGATAACACTCGCCATGCTCACTAATCAAACAAACAATGGTGCTTTTGCACAAATTCAGTTGAACTATGCCTGTTTTTGTAGAACTAATTTTGGCGGCTGCAAATTCGTACTATGGTTTTTTTTGTAGAATCTGAATTTCCCAGGTGGCCCCTAATTTATAAGGGTCAATTTAAACCGCTAAATCCGAATTTTAGGACTTTTGTCATTTTTGTAAGAAACGCTTCATTTGATTAAGGGCATATTCACAAGGGTTGCTACTTAAGCTTTAAGATAAACGAATGAAAACAAATATATTTATATATAATTGGATAAGGCTCTATTCTGTATAAAAATATTCTACATCAAGATCAATCAATAAAAGAAGCGCTTCTTCAGGTGTAGAAAAACGTTGACCTCGCAATTTATTTCTGATTTGTGGGAATAAGAAGAAATTATTGGGTGTCAAACAAGGACTGTATGTTGGATGACCCATCAATTCGATGTTTTGGCTGTTCAAAAACGTTTTTGTTTGAACTGATGTGTGAGAGCTCGCATGCTCGTGGTGGATTATAATTCGTCTTCTGTGATTAGTTTCTCTGATATTTTCGATTACTTCTGGAAAACAAATGCTAGTGAACAATTCGGAATTGACCGATCTACATTGCTTCAATGGAATGGTTGCGATATTCTGAAAAAAGCGGGCAACCATTTTCTTCGTTCGCGAACAACTTGATTTGGCTTGTCTTGAAAAAGGGAACAGTCGATTGTTCCTTAGTTTTGAGTTCACATACATAGATTCATGATTCGTCGCCTGCCGGGATCTTAAAGACTTTTTTTCAAGTATCGTGATTGAATTTTTTCAACATTTCTTTGCACCAATCGACACGAGATTTTTGGGAGCGATAATCAAACTATGAGATATTCAACATGGACAAATTTAGCTACCAAATGGTGATGGGATATTGATTGTATGCAAGTGGAACTAATGCCTCTATCTAATGGTATGTCACATTGTGATTCATCACCAAAAGTCGAAGCGAGTTGATTGGCACACCGCAGTTGGTTTAATCTACATCGAAAGTGTGGATGTGGATGTGGATTAACATCGAAAGTAGTAGAAAATCATGATAATTTAATGTTTCAAGTATTACAGTATACATATTCACGTCAGTATTGCCATATCACAAACTCAAGTAGTATCCTACATATCATTTCCAACTTGATATTAACGTACAAAATAAACTAATTTAGAGAAGCAGCTGTTTCAAAAACTACAGCTTTCTTCCTCATTCGACCCACATAAGGTCTGAATATCCATTTTATCACAATCGCACACAAACCCAGAGCTCCTATATTATCCGTATAAACCTTTGAAGTGTTTTTCATCGTCCATAACAAAGACTCTTTTATTCGCAAAATGTATATTCAAGACACTTTTGTTTTACTCGGTATTTTTTACGATGGTTTTATAATTTCTGCTATATGGTGCTCTGTGAAGTATGATATTCACATACTAATTTCCTTACAAAAGCCCCAATTATGACTCTCTTTCTTCTTACCAATATTTCTTGTCTATCTTGAGTGAAATTTATTGCTTTTCCACATTTTGGGAGGTTCATTACATGACTGCCCAAGATTGAAAGTTAACAGTTTACCTTCAGTCTCTGAAGACGATATCTTGGTTATCGAAACGCGCGCCAGACAGTGTAATTGTGAGTGTTGGTGTAGTGGTACTGTAAACAGTGTATTCAGTATAAAAATCACCAACGATGCCAATTTGGTCATAATGTTTATTTCTAACTCATAACATATTTCCGTAGTGCCGTACGTCATGATGGGTCTTGTATATTCTAATTTTGCTATCTTTGCGCATGTACGGGTTGGACCAAACTATATCTCGTAGGCATCCTGATAGTGCGGATGCTTTGTTAATCTGGCTTCTTGGATCTTTAACTGGGTCGTGGGTACTTGATATGTCTATGCCCAGATATCTGAATTGCATAACTTGTTCTATGGGATTGTCCTTCACCACCAGTTTACATCTGAGCGGATCCTTCGCGATTGTCATACATTTGGTTTTGCTGATAGAAATGTTCATATTGTGTTGGCGGCTTACCAAGAAGAACTGGAAGAGTTGCATCTGCAGGTCGTTTTCTGATTCGGCGATGATTGCTGCATCATCGGCGTAGCATACCATACCAACTCTTTTGTTGCCCATTCTATATTCGAGGTTGAGACATGTTACTTTGTTTATAATTTTATCCAGCAGGAGATTAAACAAGAAGGCACATAGACTGGCACCTTGTCTAATTCCTCCCGGTTTTGGGATATTTTCAGTGAATTGATCTCCTACCTACATCTCCTAGAAAAAGACAAGATGAAATGTAGCAAATTTCAATTTTTGTAATGAATTTGAAAATACTTAATATTTCCAAAACAGTTTCAAGGAAGGTATAATTACATAAATCATGTTTAAAGTTTTCTTTAAAATCCCAAAAATATATAAGGTTGCAGTGGGTTGCATTTAAAATAAGAATAAATATACCAGAATGTGTGTTGGAGCTTTTTCAAATACAACAATATCCCCAGCTGAACAGAGAACTCATAAAACTCATACAACGAATGAAGAAGTAGAAATAAAATTCAAAAACGGCTACAGAGGATTTTGGCTTTAAAAGCTAATCCTGGAATTGTATATGAATCCTGAATCTTAAATCATTCAACATTTTTTGATAGTCATAAACGTGGATTTAATGTTATGGCAACGATAATACTGAAAAAAGATTTCGTTCTCATATTGTCGAACCACTTACTTTTTTGAGTGAATTATAACCTGATATCAATAAACTTGTTGAGAATCATTCATCCTCCTTATTAGATTAGTTCCAAAATTAAAATAATTATCTATTTTTATTGTATATTATCAATTTCAATATTGTTTTTTTTACAATTTGGATAGAAAATATTCTTAAAGTGTTTCAAAGTACAAGGAATATAAAAAAAATTGGGGGACCTGAAAAATGAATAATGTTCATAGTGGTTGGTGCATAGAATAGGTTTGAGAATCTCTAATGAAACATGTGAAGAAGAGACCATATCTCCCGCATATCTCCGTTATCATATCTTATATACAGTCAAGCTTCTAGCTCATGCTATAACTCTAAAGCTCTAACTTCTATTAATTTTACGATTAGCTAGCAGCTTTTCTCGAAAACATAAAAAATTTGAAATTGAGCTTGTCTAGCCTACTTATATTTATATATAGATCCACGAGTAAAACTAACCTTTCTCATAAAACATTTCATGAGCTTCACATCGGTTTTGACATGGCTTTATCAAATAAATATTCAATAGTAGACGTTAGATAATCATTTAAATTTTAAAAATCCAAATCACAATTTTTTTAAGTAACGAATCCTCAATAACCCTGAAATCCAAAATTGAGGGAAAAACTCCATTTTAAGCTGCTCAAAAGATTTATAATGAATATATCTAGGAGTAATCAAGAGCTTCATGATTTATTAATGATGTTTCATTCTTCAAACATCATCTCTTATTGCACAATAATCGAGAAAATTAATCAAATGTTCAATTTGTTTCAAATACCGCTAAATCATCTGTTTTATCATGAAGTGGAAGAAATAAATATAGTTAATATTCTTGATATCATTTATTATCTTTAATATGTTTGATACGTTTCCTTAGTGCCTCTCTATTCAATTCGGCTCCCCACTTTGTACAAACCTCCCTTTTCTCAACATTCAGTGATTCCACAAAACACTTTTCCAATGCAACATTAGAGACAAATTTATAAGATTGTATTATAGAATAATGGTGCGTAGTAAGACTCCTGACAAAATCAAGAGTTTCTTCAATCATAGTTTTTGTTTCAACTATTTTATATGCCAACCCCATATCTAGTAACTCTTGTGCATTGTAAATTTTTGAAGATAAAAGTACTTCTAACGCTTTTCTTTGTCCTATTAGCTGGATTAACCTAAAAAATTAGAACTTGAATTCGATGATTTTGTATAAATCATAGTTCTACCTAGTTTCTGCACCCCATGCTGTGATTATTCCCATTGTTCCTTGAACAAACCCAACTCTCGCGTTATCCGTTACTAATAAATAATCTGTATAAGTTGATATCTCAGCACCACCTCCAACAGCTATTCCATGTAGTAAAGTTACAGTAATAAGTGGCAGTTTTCTGAATCTGGAAAAAATAATAAGCATTTTTTATACAATCTGTGTTAACCAGTATAAGCAGTGTATAAATTTGGGAGAGCTCTGTTCAGATTCCAATTTTACCCAAAAATCAAATCTATTAAGTGAACTACAATCAGTTGTTCATCCAGTCTAAGAGTCCTAAGACCGAAAACAAGCAGTGCAGGACTTATGCAAGACGAAGATCTAGTATTGCATGACTTGGTCTTGTAAAAAAAGCAAGACCAAGATCAAGACCAGTCTAGGATCCGCGAGACCAAGACCACAATTAAGCAGTTCAAGACTTTCGCAAGGCCAGGATCTAGTATTGCATGACTTGATCTTTTTAGAAACGCCAGACCAAAATCAAGACGAGCCTTAGGTCCGCGACACCAAGACCAATATCGAGCAGTGCGAGACTTATGCAAGTCCAAAATCTAGCATTGCGTGACTTAATCATGTAGAAAAAGCGAGACCAATATCAAATCCAGCCTAAGTCCGCAAGACCAATACCAGAATCAAGCATTGCAAGTCTTATGATGAACCAAGATCTAGTATTGCATGACTTGGTCATGTAGGAAACGCCAGACCAAGCCTTAGATCTGCGAGACCAAGTCCAATATCGAGTAGTGCAAGATCAAGACTAAGTATTGTAAAACTTCTCAGAGACCAAGATCTAGTATTGAAGATTTATGCAATCAGGTATAAAGAAAAAATATGCATTTCAAACTAATTATACATAAAATAATTCTGGTGGTAATTCCGCAATCCATTTTATATACACAAAAGGTTTTATTATCATACGGACAACTTTAATCAAGTAATTCCTCAACTCGAAATATTTTTTCAGTATTTCTAATTAAAAAAATTACGCGATTCATTTATTAAATTTTGTGGCTATCAAAATTAATAATTATTGAAAACTGTTTATTGTTTTCTATCTGAAAAAATGACTTCAATAAAAATCTACCAAAAAAGTAGAAGACTTGCAGGAGTCTCGGAGCAAGACGTAGACCAAAACTGGACTCTACAAGGCGCAGACCAACAAAATAAGATTACATATACCACACCGAGACTAACCGATCTTGATCTTGCATTTACTGACCACTAATCCTTTCAACCATCCCTACATATTTGCTACACTGAAAAATTTTTTGCATATATTCTATGATATCCAATGGTGTTTACAGGGATACGACGTCATCGGGTAATATTTTAAATGCATCACGTGTATTTGGATTTTTTTGAGTAGATATGTAGTGTTGAATTTACTGATAGTGGGTTTAACATCATCAAATTGGAAGTAATATCAATATAAATAATTATCGCCTTTTGCCGAGCTTTGTTCATCCATTTTAATGTTTGTGACAAATAACAGTTATTGAGTTTGTTGTTGATGTCACAATATATTATCAATTATGTCAAAACTACGTGAACGTGAAATAATTATTTTACAGGTAATGATTAGTTTTCGATTATTGGTTCTGAAGATACGAAGTGATCGTTACAAGGAGCCGCCGATTTGTTTAATGGAACGTATCCTGATAGAATTTCTCATATGTCCAAGTCTACAGTGTCCCCAATTCCCGGTTGTGGACGAAAAAAAACAGCCACAAATGATACTGAACTTTGAAAACTGAATGCTCCTCTGATGTATAGACTTTGTAAAATAACGTATCAAAGACCAACAATAGTCATACAACATATTTGTATCCCATAAATCTTTTCATGACGCGCATGACGAAGTCCTAACGCATACTCTTCGCTCTTATCTTCTAAATTTTCCAGAAACTTGTCCTGATGACTTGGAAGAAATGGTCATAATGAACTTCATATTTTGCAATTACCAGTTCAATATACTCGTATAACTCAAATTCGTTATCATAGCACAATTGAGTATCATTCGTGAATTGTCTCGTATTTAATCTTATCCATAGTGGTATTGTAGTGAATTTGTAAAGAATCCTAAACTATATTTTTCTTCACAGGCTCCATATTTCTCTCAAGTGCCAGTTTCTTCACAATAAATGCTCTTGTTCAGCTCTACTGTCCCGAGGATACTTAGTGTGATCACAATATTTACCATTTTTTTTTTCTATGGATATACACTCATAATCATTTGTAGTAGAATTCATCTAAGGCTAAGTTTTGAGCCTTCAATAGATAAACGCCAGTTGTTTGATTGGTATAATGCAAAGCTCATTCTTATCGACAAGTTTTAGATATCAAAATTGATACTATTTTTTTTGAAAAATAATGATAATAACTTTAAGTATCTGAAGAAGGTAATTTTTTTCTTTCAGTCTTGGCCCATTCGCCATACCTTGAAAATCAAAATCAAAAAGTTTGTGATAAGCTTGGTTTTCCAATATCTTGTTCTAATAGTTTAGATAATTTAGGTACCAAAGAATTAGGTTAGCGATAGGTGGGACATCGAACACAACTAGTCCGTTAATGATTATATTTAACTCGATTTTTAATGTTTGAACTATTTATGTTCACAATACAAAAATAACAGTGTTTGAGATGATTTCGTGGTTCTCAACAAATAGTGTGTTTTCTGAATTTAAGCACATATTTCACGACTTAACCATAATTTAAAATATTCCACACAATCCACAAACATATATGAATGCTCAAAACTTCCCTTTTTTATTCGAGAGCATACCAAAATACTCAAACTAGTTAATTACTACAAACTCTGAATTAACTGTGAATTCCGCAATAATTTGAGGGCATATTTACTGGAAAGTGACTTCTACTCTGTAAACGACTTCTATTCTAATAACTAAATTTTATTACTCATCGTGGTTTTCTCCTGTACATTGAAATTTTATTTTTATCTTTATTCAGTTATTTTTATTCTAATTTTTTAGTTTTTTCTACAACTTGTAACTATTTTTTGACGATAAAGTCTTCCTCTCTCTTTTTTTTGCAAATCCAAGAGAAAACTTAATTATGTATAGAAAAATATTTCTGATTCCTAATATACCTTATCAATATATCGTGCATATAAGAGCTTAGATAATATCCTGCCGTTGGATTACATTCTTTTCGAACAAAATCTAAATCGGCACCAGAACAAAAATTAATTCCTTCGCCCATCATAATTACAGCTTTTCCTGTTTTCCAATTTTCAAGCTCTTCGATGCATTTTCTTAATTCTGTACACATTTTTCCTACAACAAAATATACGAATTGTGAATATTACTTTTTTTAGTTACAGTTCACAACGGTGTAAATTATTTCCCTACATCTGGAAAACGTTTTTTGCAAAGCTATATAGTTAGTTGAAACGTAGTCAATTTGAAGATATGTGCAAAAACATTTTTTCATTTACAGTAAATTCTCCAGTGGTTAAAAATTCATGAATTCATGTTAAATAAATGCAAAAAGATTTTGATGACATTTTTATTTTTAATATTTTCATGAAAATTATATCCATATTTCATTCGCGTCGTCCTCAATTCAGCATATTTTTCACCATGTAAAAATGCATTTTAGTATGAAGTGAAATTTTTATTAAAGACTTCTGGAAGTTGAAGTGATTAAAAATGAAGCTCTAATGAAAATATATACATCTATTTTAAACTGTTTATATAATCTATTTTAGAAAAATATTGAGAGAGAATCATGCTTAACTAAAGACATAGAAATTCATAAACGATTAAATATAAAATAAAAACTAAATTAATAGTTGGTGGCCAACCTCACCTAACCTAACCATAACTTTTTTATTAGTAATTTATGAAAAAAAGTTATTCCTGATAAAAAGTTCTGCATAATACAAAATTTAAAATCAATCAATCAATCAATCAATTATCAATTTTTTTAAGCGGTATACGAGGTTTGTCAAAAAATTGAATTATATGCTAGAGTAAAGTATCTTTATTTTTTACAATTCAGAAAAATGTTATAGAGTGAAGTTGTTTTGCATTGAAAGTCATATTAGAATAAGCAATTACAACTATTTATTATGAAAATTCAGGTTTTGTGGTTATTTACCAATCATTCTGTATTAATTATTCTGGCAGGATAAAATTTAATGACATGCTCTGACATGAGTTTTTGTTTATAACATTACAAAAAAAATATCAAATTTACTAAGTCGAGAAGAAAAAATAGTACTTGTGTTAATTGTTGGAGATAATTGCAAAACACATAGAGAGGCCGCAAATATTTTCAATAATAGAAACATTAGGCATTAAACAGTTCCAAAAATTTCAAATAAATTTAAGGCTATTGAAAGTATAGAGAATAAATTTAAGAAAACTATAACTTTTAACACTGTTGACTCTCTATAAAAGTGTCACTTTTAATGGCAGTTCTACATTTTGTGAAATGTTAGAAAGAAAGATAGCTTTCAAATAGTAATAGTGATAGTAATAATAATTAGGAAGATTATTATTCACTCCATAATTTTAAAATGGAAATCGGTACATAGTATCAAGTTTCACAAAGAGGACCTTTTATTGAATGATGTTTGAGTTCTCTTGGCAATAAAGGTAGCCTTAAAAAGTTATGCTCAGAATTACTTGGTACAAACCGTCTAACTAGTGCCCTCTAAGAGAATCAGATAGTAAAACGTATTGCTTGAATGTATCAACTTTAAACATAATCGTGAAAAAAAATAAAATTATTATTACATTACAATTCATTACAATCTCGACAGAATCCTACAAAATGTGTGTGAATATTTTTTAATGCCTTTTATCTTGAATATAGATAACGTTGAAACAATTTGCTAGAGACTATGCTAATCCCAATTATTTTTCTGTTTTCTTCCTATTTTTGAGACCAAATCACCTACTTTTTGAAACATCCTTTATAAATAACTGCAGAAGATGATTCCAAGGAAACATATTTTATTTGGAACGATCTTTGATTATCTCTTCAATCTATTAATACGTTTTTGTGTTCAATTATCCCGATCATACTTTTCACAACTTCCTTAATCATCCCTTTTTAGTTATTAGCAATGTATTATTTAATCACAATTTGAGTAAAGACATAATTAACATAAAGGTACTAATAGATATTATCCACTTCGCAATCCTTTCCTACTAGGATTTTCATGTCATTTTGAGAATGGTCTTTGTTTTAATTATCTTCTCTGATGTATAGACTTTGGAACATGACGCGTAAGTCCTGATGCATACGTTCAATCTGATCTTAGTTGATATCTCCTTTTCATTCTTGATGCTCATAATTCTGAAGCTGATTTTGGTAGATCTAAAGCTCACAGTCATGCATTTAATTTGGTGAAGGTATTTCAGCTTATTCGACATACCTTCAAAATCAGCATCATTTTGTGATGAGCTCTAATATATTTTTAGCCACTGAGGACTCGGGTAAGCGTTGAGTACAAAACTAGTACATGGATATATTCTTAGTGTTTTAGACTATTTACGATCACTCAACAGAAATAATAGTCTTCAAGATGATTTCGTGGTCATATATTCTTCTAATATATAGTAAATATGATTTGGTTTTTTCAAACAACGTGTCTTTAAGTTACCCATGATGCAAAAGATACTGATCGTATCACAGTTAAATTATTAATATATACGTTTAAATGATAAAAATCAGGAAGCAAGTAAATCGAACTGATAAAAAAAACGGTGGATTTAGCAAATATCAGTCATAAATGACCATTGTCAACAACAAAATTCGCGGCAATAGACAAAATGTTTTGTGAACAAGTGTAATCAGTTCCAGACGTCGATAGTCCGTCCATCCTACGTTCTTCACCAAATTTTAGAAGTTGAATGGATAGGATACGGCCGATATGGGCCTTCTTAAAGTATACATAGAAGAGATTGGCAAAAATGATAATTGTGAATAAGCCACGCAAAACATCCAAGTCGTAGGCATATATTCAATATTCCTTTATTGCTAGTAGTCGTAAATGGAAACGTCCATGAAGTGAGACAGTCAATGACTATTTCTATCTTTTTATTTGAAGCGTTGTGCGTAAGCGTCGTGTCTCCACTGACAAGTAGAGAAGGATAAGCCACCTCCCTTTGGCAGCTGAAAATCTATTTATTATAATAAACTTTGTTTATACTTTGTAGCTCAGTGACAGAGTCGTAGACTCTGAACGGGGAAGTGGTATGTCCAAATTAACATTTTTTAAATTTAATTCATTTGAGTAACTTGCTTTGCTTGTTAATTAATAATTTAAATAAGAAAGTAATGAACAAAATCATTGAAAAAAATTAATGAAGTTCAATTGTTAAATGATAAATGAAAATTTAGAGTCGAATTTCATTTCATGAGTGTCCTTAAAGCTCCGGAGTTGTTAGATAGTCGGCTAAGAATAATAATGAAATTACATCAATATTATAGGGCTGATGCATGGAATATTTTGGTAAGTTTTGCATAAACTTCATGCTCTCTATATTGGTTAGGTTAGGTTAAGTTTGAATGTAGTTCATGTATTTTGTTTTGACTAGAGCCAATAACAAATAAATTTAAAATAGATGTTTGAAAATTACTTTAAAATAAATGTAATTTATTGTTATAAAATGCCACGAACTTGTGAAAATTCTACATTCGTGGGGAATTCATACTAAAAACACAGTGAAATGTCATGACAGATCTTGTTAAAAAAGCTTATAATCTATACTGAATTTTTTATCGATAAGCGAGAGAAGTTGGATGCCAACAGCTGCTCTAGAACTTTGAAAGGTTGTCTTGAAGGAAACTACAAATCCATGCCGTTTACAATGCCAATGATTTGGAGTGGGCTTCAGAATCATGAAGATGATTGTTATTTCTGCATGACATCGATACGAGGATTCTCAGAAAAAAGAAATCAGATTTTATACTCGGAAGTCCCATCTGAAAAGAGAACAAGGCACTTCACCTCCAGTTCCACTAATTAATGAAAAGATGGAAAATAAAAATATTTCTGGTCTACAATTTCAACCGAGTTTTCTTTCTACATCTTCATCTTAATATACTTTGTCTGGATATTCCAGTCCATCTGAAGAAACTCATTCACCTAAACAAGGTGACTCAAATGATCTCGTCAGAGACTTGAGACTTGTAAAATATGAGGTGCAATTACTTGGATCAAGATTAACATCAACAGTGATGGGATAAAAGTACTATATTTTAGTACAAGGCAAGGAGATTTCACGAGTTACTTTATCGAAGAAGAAGACTCTGTAGATTATGATAATCCTACATGGCTTCTTCAAAAACTGAGTTTCCCAGAAGACTATAGTGAATGGAGACTTTTCATTGATGCTTTAGAAATAAGTTTCAAAGCCGTTCTACTCCATAATGGTAATAATTACCCGTCTGTGGTCATCATATGCTACGAACATGAAGGAAAACTATGCAAAACTAGAGTTATTACTCGAAAAAATTGGATATTCTCTATAGCTATGGAATATTTGTGCTCATTTAAAAGTTGTCGCTGTACTTTACATTACATTATTATATTACAAGGAGAATACACAAAATGCTGCTGTTTTCTTTGTGAGTGGGACATTCGCGCAAGAGAAAAACATTACAAAATAAATACTTGGCTACTAAGAAAAAGCTTAACTCCTTGGCTTAAAAATTATCTCGGAAATCTTTGATGCTAAGTAAGAGAATTTTTCTGCTACCACTTCACAAAAAGTTAGGACTCATCAAAAACTTTGTGAGAGCTATGAATAACGAGGGTACAGGTTTTCAATATTTAAAAACAAAATTTCCTCGAATCAGTCACACACAATTGAAGGAATGAAACACAAAGCTTTTCATTCGAAGCTGAGCAAAAGAGAAAAAAGAGCTTAGGTGGCTTTTCAAGAACTTTTTCACAATTTTCTTGGGAATACAAATGCTGAGAACTACCGACAGATCATTCGGGAGCTTCTTTCTGCTTATAAAGCTCAAGGATGCAATATATCACTCAAGATTAATTTTTTGAACTTGAAGCCGTATCCGATGAACATGGTGAGAGGTATCATCAGGATATAATGCATATTGAAAAACGCTATAGTGGGAAATGGTCAGCAGCAATTGTTGCTATTTTTTGTTGATCAATTCGCCGAGAAATTCCAATAGACACGATCAAAAGAAACTATAATCTAGGATGTTTCGCTGTAAAGCTTAGAACGCAATATTTTTTTGTTTCGTTATGATAATTGATACTTCAATAATACATTTTATTAATTAAATAAATATCATATTGCAAATCTACGTGTGGTGCGTTCTCCAAGAAATATTTGATTTTGTTTTAATACCTCCTCCTCCATTACATCAGACGATGGTGTAATATATGGAGTGCGATTCTACATATTCTATATTGGTATTGTATCTTTAGTATTGTCGCTTTTTTCTAGAAGAAGACAAACTTGGTATTTCACGATACTTTTTATCAATATACAGTGTGTCTACTTAAGTTGGAACCATATGGAAAACTTTTTTATTGGTGGTTTTATGAAAAAAAGTTATTTCTGATAAAAAGTTCTGCATGGTCCAAAAGTTGAAATGCAACCATCAGATATCAATTTTTTAGAGCAGTATACGAGGTTCAAATATGCAATTACAGACATTTATTATGAAAATTCAGGTTATAATAAATAAATAAATATCTGAATATCTGTAAACCGCCTTCCCAATAAACATATTTTCAAGCAGTACTCTAAATTGTCATACACTCTGGTAACGGAAGGGCGTGTAAAAAATCACTTACTCGATTTCCTTGTAAAAGTAACTATTGTGTGGCATTCAAGGAATGTCGAAAAGAAGATCCAACTCATTTATTTTTGTACACACCACACCATACGTTAGTTTTAATATTGGTTCCGAGTTTTTATTACAAAATTTGGATGACTGTTAGACCACCAGCGACAATTTTGTGATGAGACAGTTCCGTTCCAAGAAAATATTGCCTCATCGGAAAATATTATAGTTCTTGTAAAAACTGGTTTTATCCAACTTTCCTTGAATAGGAGCGCAAAATTCAAAACCAATATCGTAATCCCTTGGTTAGGTAGTAACGTGTACAAATTGCGGTTTGTATGCATGATATTTATTACCTTTCAAAATATTTGCCACTGTAACTTTACTTACTGAAGTAGTTTGGATTGCAGAGGTTCTTTTTTAATAACATTTTTCTACGACAGAAAGCATCACTTCAAATTCATTCACAACCCGTTCTCGGCGTTTAATCTTAAAAGCGTATTAAAAATATTTTGAGCCTGTAAAAATATTTTTAACACGGTTTTAAGATTATTTGAATATTGAAATGTATTTTGAAGTTGAATGTCATTCCAAATTCGTCTATATCATTATCAAAATAGGGCAGTTGTACCTAAAATATTGTATGATATTGGCGTTAAAAGTGATAAATATATGAATCTCAATTTTCTCCAATTTTTACTTAAGAAAACTGTCAATCATTTTGAAGATCGGATGTTAAAAACAACGATTTGTTATTAACCTTAGATGGGTTAATCTAAATAAGCTTTTAGGGGTTATGCAAAAATGTTTCCAAGAAGTAACTCACCAAAAAAAATTTATTGATGCTTCCAAATGTTCTTGATTTTAGGTATCTTCTCTTCAAAATTAGTTTTTTCTCTAATAATTTTTCGAAGATTGGAAAAAAATTGATGTTTCGACTTAACTTCAGTCTTTATCAAAATATGATGTTAACACTAATAATTTGCATATTTATATTAATCAATAGATCACCTTCATCATGAACATCAAAATAAGAATAAAATCAAAATAGAAATTTGTCCTAATAATAAAAATTTCTCCGCAGTCCTAACATCTCAAATATGTAGCAGTACTTAATCGATTAAATTATTTGTAGTTCCATTAGAATTTACAAAGTAAAGCTATAAATTTTATTTAAATTATTCAAGTCTTCTTTATCATTTATACTTTTTTCGATCCTGTGAATGGGAACCATTTCTAAAAATTCTCTTTTTTGTGTATTAGATTCCGTTC